>NC_086450.1:114370903-114671903 GCF_028390025.1 Pseudophryne corroboree
AATGACTCCACCCTCCCATCTGCTTTATACTTTTTGAATGCTCGCCTCTTTTTGGCCATTAATTCTTTAATCTTTTTGTTGAGCCACATTGGTTTGGAATTATTACTCCTCTGTTTGCTGCCCATGGGAATAAATTTACGAGTGTAATTATCGAGCAGCGCTTTTAAACATCCCATTTCTCCATAGTATTTTTTCCTTGAAACAGAATTTCCCATTCAATATCCCTTAGAGCTTCCCTCATCATATCAAAATTGGCTTTGCTAAAGTTTAGAGTCCTTGTTGAGCCTATATAGGACTGCTTATGAAAACTGATATTGAAAGTGGCCAAATTGTGGTCGCTGTTTCCCATGGTCTCCCCTACTATAATATTTGATATCAAATCCATTGTTAGTCAATTCCAGATCTAAGGTTGCATTGTACCTAGTTGGTTCCTTGATTAGTTGAAGTGGTTATTATTTAGTGTATTTAAAAACCTATTACCCCTAGCATTTTCACATGAGTAATTTGACTAATTAATCTCCGGATAGTTAAAATCTCCCATCACTATTACCTCTCCTAATCCTGCCGCTTTTCTATTTGCTTCAGTAACAATTCCTTATCAGGCACATTAATACCAGGCGGCTTGTAGCAAATCCCTATAAGTATCTTTTTTGTTCCCTTTTCCCCACATGCAATTTCTACCCATAAAGTCTCAACAGTGTTTACATTCCCCTCGTGAATATCTTCCCTTTTATCAGGCTTTAAAATCAGCTTTACGTAAAGACATACCCATCCACCTCGTTTATTTAATCTGTCTCTCCTGAACAGCGTATAACCCTCCAGATTGACTGTCCAATTGTGAGATTCGTCCCACCAAGTTTCAGTAATGCCTATAATATCATACTGTTTGCTTGCTGCAAGTACTTCTAGTTCCCCCTTTTTCCCTGTAAGGCTTCTAGAGTTTACATACATACAATTAAGATAAGTATTCCCCTTTGTGCTAGTGACATCATTTTCTATATGCAGTATTGATGACCCGTAGTCGTCTTTAGTTAGAGTTTTGGCAAAACCCTTGGTAATTTCCTCATCAGTACCCTTGTTAATAACCCTGCCGGCTGCTCTTCCCCTCCCCCTTCTCCACCACCATTCAGATCACTACCTCCATCCTTACTGTTCTCACTGCATGACCCATAGTTTCTAGCTAAACCCTCCCCCCAGGCACCTAGCACTCCTCATTCAGGTGCAATCCATTGCAACAAAAAAGATGGCGCCTGACTGAGAAGTCCACCCAGTGTTCCAGGAACACAAACCCTTCTTTCCTACATCAGTCTCTAAGCCACACATTTACCTTCCTAATCTCCCTCTGTCTCCCTGGGCTAGTGCGTGGTACAGGTAATATTTTGGAGAATATTACCTTAGATGGCCTAAGTCCCTATAATCTTTCTTAAGGACATCCCACCTACCACTAACTTTGTCGTTTGTTCCAACGTGCACCAAGACCACCGGGTCATTCCCAGCCCCTCCCAACAATCTTTCCACTCGGTCCACGATGTGCCGTACCCGAGCACCCGGGAGACAACAGCCTGTATGGCGATCGCGGTCCTGATTGCCCTACCTGTTTTCCTGATAATAGAATCCCCTACCACCACAATCTGACTAGGTACCTCTCTATCTTTCATCCCATCAGTGCTGGAGGGATCGCTCCTCCGGTTTCTGGAGGGAACAGTCTCCTCCAGCTCCGTCATTTCTTCACTACCGTCCACCAAATCTTCGTCCAATCGGGGCAAATTTATTGGGGTTCGGTAGTTCAGAGGTGTCGTGCCACCCCCGCTTTTTCTTCCTTCTAACTATGACCCAACTCGCTACCTGTTTGTCCTCATCTACCGGTGTCCCCCCCTGCAACCGTTCGCACACACCTCGTGCAGATGTATTCACACTGGGCTGGTTGCACCAGGTGCGCATACATCTTGCACGACATGCACTGAGTGAGATTCTCAATCACGAACCCACCCATTTTATTGACACTAACTCCCTATTACCTACTGAAGAGCAATACAAGCAACACAAACTATGCAATACAATATTGTACTATGGCCTAGCTATGAAGAGAAACAAATATTAACAGCAGAACAGAAATTGCTACAGAACAGAAATAGCTAAATCAATCAAGGACAAGGGGAGAGAGAAAAGAAGAAAAACAATCAATTTATACAATACAATAAAGTAGGAAGTCTAATACTTATCCTATCTGCGGGGGCCCTCTCCTGCGGCACCGCTTTAGCTGTTGACCTTTTCACCCTGGTGACCTCTTGCATGTTGACCATTTGAAGTCAGCCTATTGACTATCTTTTTGCTGTAGATTTATCAACCAGATACTGCAGTGGTTGTGTGAAAACATGCACATGCTGCAGTGCCGCGATTTGTAGTGAGACGCCCGCAGACAGTTTTGCTAATTGCAGCCGCTGCAGACAAAGACGCAGCTTCGGTTGCAGATCTGAGTAGCCATATGGTCATCCAGCATGGCCGTGGGAACTAAGACGCTGGTGCCATATTTTCTGCACACAGAATCGCAGTCGCAGCCCACGAAAATGGTCGCAACGCACCTGCTTTTGAATTGTTGAACCAGTTGCCACCTGCAAAAGGTCATGCCTGTCCATTACCGACGTTAGACCATGGCGGCACATGTGCATTGCGAATTAGATGCAGGCACATTGTTCTAAATTGGAATAGTGCACACTGATAGGGCAGTGTCACCTGGGATTTAATGGTGTTTGTATTACCTAACAATGGAGATGCTTTCATCTATCATCAGGACCCCGCTATTGCAAAAGGTGCACTTTTTTAGCTGGAAACGTTGTCCAGTAATGTTTGCGACACTACCTTAACACTAGCTGGAGAGCAGCCTACCCTTAGATGGCTCTCCCATTACTCACTATGGGCCGAATTCAAGGTTGATTGCAAAAGCAAAATCTTCCTCTAAAGGGCAAAACCATGTGCACTGCAGGGGGGGCAGATATAACAGGTGCAGGGAGAGATAGATTTGGTGGGTTATTTTGTTTCTGTGCGTGGTAAATACAGGCTGCTTTTTATTTTTACACTGCAATTTAGATTTCAGTTTGAACACACCTCACCCAAATGTAACTCTCTCTGCACATGTTACATCTGCCTCACCTGCACTGCACATGGAGGGTCATTCCGAGTTGATCGCTAGCTGCCGTTGTTCGCTGCATAGCGATCAGTTAAAAGAACAGCTAATCTGCGCATGCGTATGCACCGCAATGCGCACGCGCGACGTACGAGTACTAATAGCATCGTTCACAGCCGAACGCAAGGAGATTAACAGAAAGAGGGCGTTTCTGGGTGTCAACTGACCGTTTTCAGGGAGTGGTAGGAAAAACGCAGGCGTGACCAGGTGTTTGCAGGGCCTCCGTCGTTAGAATCATCGCACAGGATAAGTAATTACAGGGCTGGTCTTTTGCACAAAATGTGTTTGTACCGCTCGGCTGCACGTGCGATCGCACACTTGCAAAGCGAAAATACACTCCCCCGTGGGCGGCGACAATGCGTTTGTACGGCTGCTAAAAGTAGCTAGCAAGCGATCAACTCGGAATGAGGGCCATGGTTTTGCCCATTAGAGGAAGATTTTGCTTTTGTGATCAACCTTGAATTAGGCCCTATGTACTGTAATTACATTTTTTTTGTCATTTGCTGAGATACTGTATATATTTGTTGGTGCTTATTCAGTGCAGGTTGAATACTTTGTATTTGTATCATTTAAGGTTTTAAAGCTGCATGGAGAAGTAAAGTACAGGAAGACTGTTATTACGAATGATGGAACCCCACAGGGTGCAGGAAGACCTCTTGGAATAGCTGTTGACCCAGTTAAAGGGTATTCTTTGTATAATATTAACACAGAGGGGCATTGGTTGGTACTTTATCTCTCTCCACTTTATCCCTCTCCAAGGCTTAGCACAACTCCCCCAGAGGATCTTGCTTTAGCATTCAATATACATTGTACTGTATATGTGCACATTGTTTGTCTACTTTGCATAGAATAAATAAATAGATTAGGTACTATCAAGGTGTGCATCCCTAATACTGCATTTCGCCAAGGACCATTACAGCCCTAAAATCAGAAGTTTCAGATATGAATCCTGAAACTACATTGCAAAATACATTGTTCAGCATATGCAGTATTTGACATTTCACTTACGTATCATATCCATACTCCCTTACAGGAAACTGCCACATCTTTACAACAGTGTACTGATGGGAGTCAGTACTGGTCAAAAAGCTGACACCACAGTCATTTGAGCGACATCACTGTCCCTACCTTTGTATAGGAATCCACAAATCCCTACACTGCATTCTGCATAGCAGGCCTAAAAAACTGTCAGTCACTCTCTGCATAGCCTTCCTAACATGGCAACCTGGGGAAAGACAGCGGGTGGACTTATTTTATAACATTTAAACCCATTAGTTATCTTGTGTATATTATTCATCTCAGTAGTGCATAGCCAGATGCATTTTAAGAGCTGGTGTCATGTCTCCAGTGATATATTTGGTGCATGTGTAAAGCAAAGACTGGCACAGTGCCAGAGTCTTTTCTACAGTAGCTCCCGTGCAGAGCCATCTGACTATATTACCTGTTGCAGGATGTGTAGAGCAGGGCCCTCTGGACCCTTTGGCCCTGCACTCAAAATTAATACTCCATTGTGCTCAGCCTTTTATTCAATATATGTTGCTGCCAGATAGTGGCTGTACTTTCTCTTCAGAATCCTTGCATTGTTCTGGCAATTAGAATGTCGGCAAGCGCAACAGGGGCAGTAATATGTCGAATCCAATATGCCAGTATACTAGTAATGCATGTAAAGCAAGTTTCTCTCTGGGCTTTAGAACATGATAGTTATAAACAGTTTGGGGCGGATGCAGAGCCGGCCCTAACCAATATGATGCCCTAGGCAAGATTTTGGCTGGTGCCCCCTAGCACCACCGCTGGTTCCGCCTCTGACCTTGCACCTCTTTCCCAGCACCATCACCCCTCACCCATAGCAGTCCTTATTTTGGTGTCTGTACCCCCTATATTTTAAATAGAAACAGTTCGCACATTTGGCACACAGCCCAAAAAGGGGTTTGTTTTTGCTGGCAAGGGGCATGGCCACACAATAGTAACCCCAATTCCAATTACGCCACACAGTACTGCAACTTTATTCACATTTGATCATGCGATACTGTCCATTTCTCTATCGTCCTAAGTGGATGCTGGGGTTCCTGAAAGGACCATGGGGAATAGCGGCTCCGCAGGAGACAGGGCACAAAAAAGTAAAGCTTTTACCAGATCAGGTGGTGTGCACTGGCTCCTCCCCCTATGACCCTCCTCCAGACTCCAGTTAGATTTTGTGCCCGAACGAGAAGGGTGCAATCTAGGTGGCTCTCCTAAAGAGCTGCTTAGAGAAAGTTTAGCTTAGGTTTTTTACTTTACAGTGAGTCCTGCTGGCAACAGGATCACTGCAACGAGGGACTTAGGGGAGAAGTAGTGAACTCACCTGCGTGCAGAGTGGATTTGCTGCTTGGCTACTGGACACTAGCTCCAGAGGGACGATCACAGGTACAGCCTGGATGGTCACCGGAGCCGCGCCGCCGGCCCCCTTGCAGACGCTGAAGAGAGAAGAGGTCCAAAATCGGCGGCTGAAGACTCCTGAGTCTTCATAAAGGTAGCGCACAGCACTGCAGCTGTGCGCCATTTTCCTCTCAGCACACTTCACACAACAGTCACTGAGGGTGCAGAGCGCTGGGGGGGGCGCTCTGAGAGGCAAATAAAAACCTTATTAGAGGCAAAAAATACCTCACATATAGCCCACAGAGGCTATATGGAGATATTTAACCCCTGCCTAACTTCAAAAATAGCGGGAGACGAGCCCGCCGAAAAAGGGGCGGGGCCTATCTCCTCAGCACACAGCGCCATTTTCTCTCACAGAAAAGCTGGAGAGAAGGCTCCCAGGCTCTCCCCTGCACTGCACTACAGAAACAGGGTTAAAACAGAGAGGGGGGGCACTGATTTTGGCGATATTGTATATATATAAAAGATGCTATAAGGGAGAAACACTTATATAAGGTTGTCCCTATATAATTATAGCGTTTTTGGTGTGTGCTGGCAGACTCTCCCTCTGTCTCCCCAAAGGGCTAGTGGGTCCTGTCCTCTGTCAGAGCATTCCCGGTGTGTGTGCTGTGTGTCGGTACGTGTGTGTCGACATGTATGAGGACGATGTTGGTGAGGAGGCGGAGAAATTGCCTGTAATGGTGATGTCACTCTCTAGGGAGTCGACACCGGAATGGATGGCTTATTTAGAGAATTACGTGAGAATGTCAACACGCTGCAAGGTCGGTTGACGACATGAGACGGCCGACAATCTATTAGGACCGGTCCAGGCGTCTCAGAAACACCGTCAGGGGTTTTAAAAACGCCCATTTACCTCAGTCGGTCGACACAGACACAGACACGGACACTGAATACAGTGTCGACGGTGAATAAACAAACGTATTTCTCATTAGGGCCACACGTTAAGGGCAATGAAGGAGGTGTTACGTGTTTCTGATACTACAAGTACCACAAGAAAGGGTATTATGTGGGAGTGAAAAAACTACCTGTAGTTTTTCCTGAATCAGATAAAATAAAATGAAGTGTGTGATGATGCGTAGGGTTACCCCGATAGCAAATATTGGCGTTATACCCTTTCCCGCCAGAAATTAGGGTACGTTGGGAAACACCCCTTAGGGTGATAAGGCGCTCACACGCTTATCAAGTGGCGTTACCGTCTCCAGATACGGCCGCCCTCAAGGAGCCAGCTGATAGGAAGCTGGAAAAATATCCTAAAAAGTATATACACACATACGGTGGTTATACTGCGACCAGCGATCACCATCAGCCTGGAGATGCAGTGCTGGGTTGGCTTGGTCGGATTCCCTGACTGAAAATATTTTATTCATGTAGAGCATTTAATAGGATGCATTCTATATATATGTATGTGAGATGCACAGAGGGATATTTGCTCTCTGGCATCAAGATAAGTGCGTTGTCCATATCTCCCAGAAGATGTCAGGGACACGACAGTGGTCAGGTGATACAGATCCCATACGGCAGATGGAAGTATTGCTGTATAAAGGGAAGGAGTTATTTGGGGGTCGGTCCATCGGACCTGGGGACCACAGCAACAGCTGGGAAATCCAACCTTTTTTACCCCAAGTTACATCTCAGCTAAAAAAGACACCGTCTTTTCAGCCTCAATCTTTCCTTTCCCATGAGGGCATGCAGGCAAAAGGCCAGTCATATCTGCCCAGACATAGAGGTAAGGGAAGTAGACTGCAGCAGGCAGCCCTTTCCCAGGAAAAGAAGCCCTCCACCGCGTCTGCCAAGTCCTCAGCATGACGCTGGGGCCGTGCAAGCGGACTCAAGGTGGGGGGGTAGTCTCAAGAGTCTCAGGGCGCAGTGGGATCACTCGCAAGTTGACCCCTAGATCGTACGAGTATTATCCCAGGGGTAAAGATTGGAGAGTCGAGACATCTTCTCCTCGCAGGTTCCTGAAGTCTGCTTTACCAACGGCTCCCTCCGACAGGGAGGCAGCATTGGAAACAATTCACAAGCTGTATATCCAGCAGGTGATAATCAAAGTACCCCTCCTACGACAAGGAAAAGGGTATTATTTTTCCACACTATATTGTGGTACTGAAGCCAGACGGCTTGGTGACACATAGTCTAAATCTAAAATGTTTTGAACACTTACATAAAAGGTTCAAATCGAGATAAAGTCACTCAGAGCAGTGATAGCGAACCGGAATGTCCCTGGACATCAAGGATTACCTCCATGTCCAAATTTTGTCCTTCTCATCAAGGGTACCTCTGGTTCGTGGTACAGAACTGTCAATATCAGTTTCAGACGATGCCGTTTGAATTATCCACGGCACCCCGGGCCTTTTTACCAAGGTAATGGCCGAAAAGATGTTTCTTCAAAGAAAAAAGGCATCTAAATTATCCCTTACTTGCACGACCTAAAAAGGGCAAGTTCCAGAGAACAGTTGGAGGTCGGAAGAGCACTATCTAAAGTAGTTCTTCGACGGCACGACTGGATTCTAAATATTCCAAGAATCGCAGCTGTTTTCCGACGATACGTCTGCTGTTCCTAGGGATGATTCTGGACACGGTTCAGAAAAAGGTTTTTCTTCCCGAGGAAAAAGCCAAGGAGTTATCCGACCTGTCAGGAACCTCCTAAAACCAGGAAAGGTGTCTGTACATCAATGCACAAGAGTCCTGGGAAAAATGGTGGCTTTTTACGAAGCAATTCCATTCGGCAGATTCCATGCAAGAATTTTCCAAAGGGATCTGTTGGACAAATGGTCAGGGTCGCATCCTCAGATGCACCTGCGAATAACCCTGTCGCCAAGGACAAGGGTATATCTTCTGTGGTGGTTGCAAAAGGCTCATCTATTGGAGGGCCGCAGATTCGGCATACAGGATTTGATCCTGGTGACCACGGACGCCAGCCTGAGAGGTTGGGGAGCAGTCACACAAGGAAGAAACTTCCAGGGGGTATGGACGAACCTGGAAAAGTCTCTTCACATAAACATTCTGGTACTAAGAGCAATCTAAAATGCTCTAAGCCAGGCGGAACCACTCCTGCAAGGAAAACCGGTGTTGATTCAGTCGGACAACATCACGGCGGTCGCCCATGTAAACAGACAGGGCGGCACAAGAAGCAGGAGTGCAATGGCAGAAGCTGCCAAGATTCTTCGCTGGGCGGAGAATCACGTAATAGCACTGTCAGCAGTGTTCTTCCCGGGCGTGGACAACTGGGAAGCAGACTTCCTCAGCAGACACGATATTCACCCGGGAGAGGGGGGTCTTCATCCAGAAGTCTTCCACATGCTAATAAACTGTTGGGAAAGACCAATGGTAGACATGATGGCGTCTCGCCTCAACAAGAAACTGGACAAGTATTGCGCCAGGTCAAGAGATCCACAGGCAATAGCTGTGGACGCACTGGTAACACCTTGGGTGTACAAATCAGTATATGTGTTTCCTCCTCTGCCTCTCATACCAAAGGTATTGAAGATTATACGGTGAGGAGGAGTAAGAACAATACTAGTGGCTCCGGATTGGCCAAGAAGGACTTGGTACCCGGAACTTCAAGAGTTGGTCACGGACGACCCGTGCCCTCTACTTCTGAGAAGGGACCTGCTACAACAGGGTCCCTGTCTCTTTCAAGACTTACCGCGGCTGCGTTTGACGGCATGGCGGTTGAACGCCAGATCCTAAAAGGGAAAGGCATTCCAGAAGAAGTCATTCCTACCTTGATTAAGGCAAGGAAGGAAGTCACCGCGAAACATTATCACCGCATTTGGCGAAAATATGTCGCGTGGTGCGAGGATCGGAGTGTTCCGACGGAGGAATTTCAACTGGGTCGTTTCCTACATTTCCTACAATCAGGATTGTCTATGGGTCTCAAATTGAGATCTATTAAGGTTCAAATTTCGGCCCTGTCAATATTCTTCCAAAAAGAATTGGCCTCAGTTCCTGAGGTACAGACTTTTGTTAAAGGAGTACTGCATATACAGCCTCCTGTGGTGCCTCCGGTGGCACCGTGGGATCTAAATGTAGTTTTAGATTTCCTCAAATCCATTGGTTTGAACCATTGAAAAAGGTGGATTTTAAATATCTCACATGGAAAGTGACTATGTTACTGGCCCTGGCTTCCGCCAGGAGAGTATCTGAATTGGCGGCTTTATCTTATAAAAGCCCTTATCTAATCTTCCATTCGGATAGGGCAGAACTGAGGACTCGTCCGCATTTTCTCCCTAAGGTGGTATCAGCGTTTCACCTGAACCAACCTATTGTGGTGCCTGCGGCCACTGGCGACTTGGAGGACTCCAAGTTGTTGGACGTTGTCAGAGCCTTAAAAATATACATTTCAAGTTAAGGCCCATTCCACAAGGAAGGTGGGCTCATCTTGGGCGGCTGCCCGAGGGGTCTCGGCATTACAATTCTGCCGAGCAGCTACGTGGTCGGGGGAAAACACGTTTGTAAAATTCTACAAATTTGATACCCTGGCAAAAGAGGACTTGGAATTCTCTCATTCGGTGCTGCAGAGTCATCCGCACTCTCCCGCCCGTTTGGGAGCTTTGGTATAATCCCCATGGTCCTTTCAGGAACCCCAGCATCCACTTAGGACGATAGAGAAAATAAGAATTTACTTACCGATAATTCTATTTCTCGGAGTCCGTAGTGGATGCTGGGCGCCCATCCCAAGTGCGGATTATCTGCAATACTGTACATAGTTATTGTTAACAAATTCGGGTTATATTGTTAAGGAGCCATCTTTAAGAGGCTCTTTCTGTTATCATACTGTTAACTGGGTTTAGATCACAAGTTGTACGGTGTGATTGGTGTGGCTGGTATGAGTCTTACCCGGGATTCAAATTGCCTCCCTTATTGTGTACGCTCGTCCGGGCACAGTACCTAACTGGAGTCTGGAGGAGGGTCATAGGGGGAGGAGCCAGTGCACACCACCTGATCTGGTAAAAGCTTTACTTTTTTGTGCCCTGTCTCCTGCGGAGCCGCTATTCCCCATGGTCCTTTCAGGAACCCCAGCATCCACTACGGACTCCGAGAAATAGAATTATCGGTAAGTAAATTCTTATTTTTTCATATTACATCCCACAGTAGTATCACTTTACCTTATAAACGTTACTCCTCACAGTAGAGCCCCTTATTCACATTACATCACACTGAATTGCTCCTTATTCACATTACACCACACCCTATTGCTCTTTATTCATATTAGACGACACAGTAGTGCCCTTTCTATGCGCAACGCCACATAGTAGAGCACCTTATACACATAATGCCACAAATTAGTAATGCATTTATACACAATTCCACACAGTAATGCCCCTTACATATATGAGACACATTAATGTCCTTATAAACATAATGCACCTTACACATTATGACAACCTTTATTAATGCCCTTTTACACAACATATATGCCGCACATTATTAATGCCCTTATACACATAATGACACACATAGTGCCCCCTACACATTTGCTGCACATTACTAGTGCCCCTATACACATAATGACACACATACAGTAGTACCCTGTTACACATATGCCACACATTATTAATGCCCTTATACACATAATGACACACATAGTGCCCCTTACACATATGTTGCACATTATTAATGCATTTTTACATGACACACATAATGCTCCTTACACATATTCCGAACACTACTGCACAACCAACCCACTCACATGCACGCAGCACTCACACTGCCACTAACAATGTGACCTCTGCCTCTGCTTGGATACAGATGTGTCCTCATAAATCTTGCCTCAATGCTAAAGTCGGGCACCTTTTTTTTATGAAAATGCATCTTATTTGCATTGCTATGTGGCTAGGAAGCACAAGCAGCTTCTGCTGATTAAAATGATATGCAGCATGCCTATATATTGTGTGATACAGCCACAGTCTCACACAATATATAGGCATGCTGCATATCATTTTAATCAGCAGAAGCTGCTGATGCCCCTAGGCATATCAAATGCCCTAGGCAATTGCCTAGTTTGCCTATGCCTATGGCCGGCTCTGGGCGGATGTATTAAGCCTGGAGAAGTGATAAAGCAGTGATAAAGCAGTGATAAGTGGAAGGTGATAATGCACCAGCCAGTCAGCTTATAACTGTCATTTTCTCTAACGTCCTAGTGGATGCTGGGAACTCCGTAAGGACCATGGGGAATAGCGGGCTCCGAAGGAGGCTGGGCACTCTAGAAAGATCTTAGACTACCTGGTGTGCACTGGCTCCTCCCACTATGACCCTCCTCCAAGCCTCAGTTAGATTTCGTGCCCGGCCGAGGTTGGATGCACACTAGGGGCTCTCCTGAGCTCTTAGAAAGTTATAGTCTTAGAATTTGTTCTTTTCAGTGAGACCTGCTGGCAACAGGCTCACTGCAGCGAGGGACTAAGGGGAGAAGAAGCGAACTCGCCTGCTTGCAGCCGGATTGGGCTTCTTAGGCTACTGGACACCATTAGCTCCAGAGGGATCGACCGCAGGCCCAGCCTTGATGTTCGGTCCCGGAGCCGCGCCGCCGTCCCCCTTACAGAGCCAGAAGCAAGAAGATGGTCCGGAAAATCGGCGGCAGAAGACATCAGTCTTCACCAAGGTAGCGCACAGCACTGCAGCTGTGCGCCATTGCTCCTCTCACACACTTCATACTCCGGTCACTGAGGGTGCAGGGCGCTGGGGGGGGGCGCCCTGAGGCAGCAATAAAAACACCTTGGCTGGCAAAAATACCTCAATATATAGCCCCAGGGGCTATATATGAGGTAAATACCCCTGCCAGAAGTCCATAAAAAACGGGAGAATAGGCCGCGAAAAAGGGGCGGAGCCTATCTCCTCAGCACACTGGCGCCATTTTCCCTCACAGCTCCGTTGGAGGGAAGCTCCCTGGCTCTCCCCTGCAGTCTACAAGGGTTAAAAAAAGAGAGAGGGGGCACTAAATTTAGGCGCAGTATACATTATATATATAGATATAAAGCTATAGGGGACATAACTCAGTTAGTCCCTGCAGTATATAGCGCTCTGGTGTGTGCTGGCATACTCTCACTCTGTCCCCCCAAAAGGGCTTTTGTGGGTCCTGTCCTCGTTTAGAGCATTCCCTGTGTGTCTGCGGTGTGTCGGTACGGCTGTGTCGACATGTTGAATGAGGAGGCTTATATGGTGACGGAACAGAGGCCGATATATGTGATGTCGCCCCCTGTGGGGCCGACACCAGAGTGGATAGAGAGGTAAAAGGTATTAACCGACAGTGTCAACTCCTTACATAAAAGGGTGGATGACGTAACAGCTGTGGGACAGCCGGCTTCGCAGCCCGCGCCTGCCCAGGCGTCTCAAAGGCCATCAGGGGCTCAAAAACGCCCGCTCTCTCAGATGGCAGACACAGATGTCGACACGGAGTCTGACTCCAGTGTCGACAAGGTGGAGACATATACACAATCCAATCCGTGACTTGATCCCGGCAATAAAAAATGTGTTATACATTTCTGACTTTAACCTCTATAAATGGGTTTTAGGTTTGGGGAGAAAAAACAGGCAGTGTTTTGTTCCCCCATCAGATGAATAAATGAAGTGTGTGAAAAGCGTGGGTTCCCCCGTTAAGAAACTGGTAATTTATAAAAAGTTACTGATGGCGTACCCTTTCCCGCCAGGAGGATAAGTTACGCTGGGAGATATCCCCTAGGGTGGATAAGGCGCTCACACGTTTGTCAAAAAAGGTGGCACTGCCGTCTTAGGATACGGCCACTTTAATAGGTACCTGTTGATAAAAAAAAAAAAAAAAAACAGGAGGCTATCCTGAAGTCTGTATTTACACACTCAGGTACTAGACTGAGACCTGCAGATAGTGCTGCTGCAGCGTGGTTGGTGACCCTGTCAAACAGGGATAATAGTTGGCAAACATAAAAACATATTAAAGACGTTGTCTTATATATGGGGGATGCACAGAGGGATATTTTGCCGGCTGGCATCCAAAATAAATGTAATGTCCATTCTGTCAGGAGGGTATTAGAGACCTGTCACTGGACAGGTGATGCGGACTTAAAAAGCGCATAGAGAGCCTTATAAGAGTGAGGAATTATTTGGGGATGGTCTCTGGGACCTCGTATCCACAGCAACTGCTGGGAAGAAATAATTTTACCTCAGGTTTCCTCACAGAAAAAGGTACAGTCCTTTCGGCTTCAGAAAAGCAAGCGGGTCAAATGGCGCTTCCTTTCTGTACAGAGACAAGGGTAGAGGGAAAAAGCTGCACCAGTCAGCCTGTTCCCAGAATCAAGATTCTTCCCCCGCCTCCTGTGAGTACACACCATGACGCGGGTGCTCCACAGGTGTAGCCAGGTACGGTGGGGGGCCGCCTCAAAAATTTCAGCAATTAGTGGGCTCGCTCACAGGTGGATCCCTGTTTCTTCCAAGTAGTATTTCAGGGGTACAAGCTGGAATTAGAGAAGTCTCCCCCCAGCCGTTTCCTAAAATATGCCTTGCTGACAACTCCCTCAAGCAGGGAGGCTGTGCTAGAGGCAATTAATAAGCGGTATTCCCAGCAGGTAATACTCAAGGTGCCCCTACTTCAACAAGGACGGGGTTACTATTCCACACGGGTTGGGGTACCGAAACCGCATGGTTCGGTGTGACCCATTTTATATTTAAAATCCTTGAACATAAAAAAATTCAAGTTCAAGATGGAATCGCTCAGGGCGGTTATTACAAGCCTGGACGAGGGGGATTACATGGTATCCCGGGACATCAAGGATGCTTTCCTGCATGTCCCCATTTACCATCCTCGCCAGGAGTACCTCAGATTTGTGGTACAGGATTACCATTACCAAGTCCAGACACTGCCGTTTGGAATGTACATGGCACCGAGGGTGTTTTATCAAGGTAATGGCCGAAATGATGATACTCCTTCAAAAAAAAAAGGGAGTTGTAATTATCCCGTAATTGGACAATCTCGTTATAAGGGCGAGGTCCAAGGAGCAGTTGGTAGTCGGGGTAGCACTATTTTGGAAAGTGCTACAACAGCATAGGTGGATTCTAAACAGTCCAAAGTCACAGCTGGTTCCTATGACACGTCTACTGTTCCTGGGGATGGTTCTGGACATAAACCAGAAATAGTGTTTCTCCCGGAGGAGAAAGCCAAGGAGTTGTCATCTCTAGTCAGAGACCTCCTGAAACCAAAATAGGTAGCGGTGCATCATTGCACGCGAGTCCTGGGAAAAATGGTAGCTTCTTACGAAGCAATCCCATTAGGCAGGTTCCATACAAGAACTTTTCAGAGGGACCTGTTGGACAAGTGGTCCGGATCGCATCTTCCGATGCATAGGCTGATAACCCTGTCTCCAAGGACCAGGGTATCTCTACTGTGGTGGCTGCAGAGTGCCCATCTTCAAGAGGGCCGCAGGTTCGGCATACAGGACTAGGTCCTAGTGACCATGGATTCCAGCCTTTGAGGCTGGGGGGCAGTCACATAGGGAAGAAACTTCCAGGGACTTTGGTCAAGTCAGGTTATTTCCCTACACATAAATATTCTGGATCTGAGGGCCATTTACAATGCCCTGAGGCCAGCAAGGCCTCTGCTTCAAAACCAGCCGGTACTGATCCAATCAGACAACATCACGGCAGTCGCCCATGTAATCAACGGGGCGGCACAAGAAGCAGGATGGCGATGGCAGAAGCCACAAGGATTCTCCGATAGGCGGAAAATCATGTGTTAGCACTGTCAGCAGTGTTCATTCCCGGAGTGGACAACTGGGAAGCAGATCTTCTCAACAGACACGACCTCCACCCGGGAGAATGGGGACTTCCTCCAGAAGTCTTCCAATAGGATTGTACACCATTGGGAAAGGCCACAGGTGGACATGATGGCGTCCCGCCTTAACAAAAAGCTATAAAAGATATTGCTCCAGGTCAAGGGACCCTCAGGCGATAGCTATGGACGCTCTGGTAACACCGTGGGTGTACCAGTCGGTTTAGGTGTTCTCCCCTCTGCCTCTCATACCAAAGGTACTGAGAATAATAAGAAGGCGAGGAGTAAGAACGATACTCGTGGATGGCCAAGAAGAGCTTGGTACCCAGAACTTCAAGAATTTATATCAGAGGACCCATGGCCTCTGCCACTCAGTCAGGACCTGCGGCAGCAGGGGCCCTGTCTGTTCCAAGACTTACCGCGGCTGCGTTTGACGGCATGGCGGTTGAACGCCGGATCCTGAAGGAAAAGGGTATTCCGGAGGAAGTAATTCCTACGCTTACTAAAGCCAGGAAAGAGGTTACAGCAACTCATTATCACCGCATATGGCGAAAATATGTTGCATGGTGTGAGGCCGAAAGGGCCCCAACAGAGGAATTTCAACTAGGTCGATTTCTGCATTTCCTGCAAGCAGGAGTGACTATGGGCCTTAAATTGGGTTCCATTAAGGTACAGATCTCGGCTCTGTCGATTTTCTTTCAAAAAAGAACTAGCTTCAGTACCTGAAGTTCAGACATTTATAAAAGGAGTGCTGCATAGTCAGCCCCCGTTTGTGCCTCCTGTGGCACCTTGGGATCTCAACGTGGTGTTGAGTTTTCTTAAAATCACTTTGGTTTGAACCACTAAAAACCGTGGATCTGAAATATCTCACATGGAAGGTGGTTATGTTATTGGCCTTGGCTTCTGCCAGGCGAGTATCAGAATTGGCGGCTTTGTCTTGTAAAAGCCCTTATTTGATTTTCCATATGGATAGGGCAGAATTGAGGACTCGTCCCCAGTTTCTCCCTAAGGTGGTGTCAGCGTTTCACCTGAACCAGTCTATTGTGGTGCCTGCGGCTACTAAGGATTTGGAGGACTCCAAGTTGCTAGACGTTGTCAGGGCCCTGAAAATATATGTTTCCAGGACGGCTGGAGTCAGAAAATCTGACTCGCTGTTTATCCTATATGCACCCAACAAGCTGGGTGCTCCTGCTTCTAAGCAGACTATTGCTCGTTGGATTTGTAGTACAATTCAGCTTGCACATACTGTGGCAGGCCTGCCACAGCCAAAATCTGTCAATGCCCATTCCACAAGGAAGGTGGGCTCATCTTGGGCGGCTGCCCGAGGGGTCTCGGCTTTACAACTTTGCCGAGCAGCTACTTGGTCAGGGGCAAACACGTTTGCAAAATTCTACAAATTTGATACCCTGGCTGAGGAGGACCTGGAGTTCTCTCATTCGGTGCTGCAGAGTCATCCGCACTCTCCCGCCCGTTTGGGAGCTTTGGTATAATCCCCATGGTCCTTACGGAGTTCCCAGCATCCACTAGGACGTTAGAGAAAATAAGAATTTACTCACCGGTAATTCTATTTCTCGTAGTCCGTAGTGGATGCTGGGCGCCCATCCCAAGTGCGGTTTATCTGCATTACTTGTACATAGTTATTGTTAACTAAATCGGGTTATTGTTGAGCCATCTGTTGAGAGGCTCTATTGTTTCATACTGTTAACTGTGTTTCATATCACGAGTTGTACGGTGTGATTGGTGTGGCTGGTATGAGTCTTACCCGGGATTCAAAATCCTTCCTTATTGTGTACGCTCGTCCGGGCACAGTACCTAACTGAGGCTTGGAGGAGGGTCATAGTGGGAGGAGCCAGTGCACACCAGGTAGTCTAAGATCTTTCTAGAGTGCCCAGCCTCCTTCGGAGCCCGCTATTCCCCATGGTCCTTACGGAGTTCCCAGCATCCACTACGGACTACGAGAAATAGAATTACCGGTGAGTAAATTCTTATT
This sequence comes from Pseudophryne corroboree, assembly GCF_028390025.1. Taxonomy (NCBI): domain Eukaryota; kingdom Metazoa; phylum Chordata; class Amphibia; order Anura; family Myobatrachidae; genus Pseudophryne; species Pseudophryne corroboree. The sequence goes on from NC_086450.1 coordinate 114,388,229, forward strand.
TTTTTAACCCGTAATGATTGGCTGATGCGTTATCACCTTCCACGTATCACTTCTTTATCACTGCTTTATCACTTCTCCAGGTTTAATACATCTGCCCCTTTGTTTCTAAACTATATACATTATCCAGAATGTTTGGGATATGGGATTTTCTAAACAGGGGTTTCTTTTAAATACAATTTGGAGCTTAATATCTAAACGCCTCTGCATTGTCATGGTTCCCTCAGAATTGCTCCTACTATTATCTTTTGTAGCAGTGCTCTTCTCAGTGGCTTTAGGAAAACAATTACGTTCATATGCATGTGTTGCATTATTATGCTACAGAATCAATGACATACACCATTTGTGTTTTACAAACCTATCATTTTCTTTATAGAAAGATGTATTGGACTGATCAAGGGACGGAAGGTGGAGTACCGCCAAAGATTGCCAGTGCTGATATGGATGGAACAAATTCAGTGATCTTACTCAATAATGGTCTTGACCATGTTGAGTTTATCACCATTGACATCGCTGAGCAAAAACTTTACTGGGCAGTTACTGGCAGTGGAGTGGTAATAATCACATTTCTAAATATCTGTATATATCCCAGTGTCTTGCTTTTTTGGAAGGCGGGAGGAAAAGACACATGAAAGTTGGAATTGTGGGCAGTGTCGGACTGGGGTATGATTGCACTTGGCTAGCCACCATAAAGGCTTGGCTAACAGTTAGATAGTGCATTGTCTTTGTCCCTTGATTCAGATATGTATATAAATGCACTGGAGTCAGAAGAGGGGTGCGGGGGGTGCAGCCCGCACCTGGGTGTCACCCGAAGAGGGGTGACACCAAAGCGACGGCTCCTGCTCAGTGACAGGAGCCAGGTGCTGCACTGTAAGGTGCTGCACTGTAACATTACAGTGCAGCAACCCGGCTCCTGTCACTGAGCAGAAACCGGCACTGCAGCAAGAACCCTCCCGAGGCAGCCCGCTCCTCCAGGACCCCCGGCATGAAGAAAACGGGGTCGGGACGGATAGCCACGCCCACATCCCGCAAATCCACGCCCACATCCCGTGAAGCCACACACGGTCCACGAAGCCATGCCCCCTTTTTAACCTGCCGCACCGGGTGTAAAGGGGCAGACGACGCTTCTGTATATATAGTATATACTGCTAGTCCATGCATGATAATGTAACAGATTAATAACAACATAGCACTGTAGAAACTACACCATAGTCCTGTGCAGTATAATGTAATGTAATATATGTATAATGTATAATTCTAGTGCACAGTCTCGAACCTGATCCCTGGAGGAGGGGGTGGGCCTTCTGGCAGTATAGCTTGCTCACCGGGCATATCCTGTACCCCTGTGTAACAGTCTGACCCTGATAGTGGGTAGTAAAGTTTGTGTTTTTGGATGATAAAAAATACCAAAACCGTTGTAATTTATTTTTAATTACGCCCATAGACATCACATTGAATGAACCATTTACTCCTTAGCTACTATTATGAGTTGAATCCTTCTCCTATATTTCGTTACATACAGTATCAGGCTATCAGGCAAATGGTAGACTGTAAATGGGACAAATAAAATGGGAAAGAAAAACGTATATAACGAATTGCATGTGCAGAAGGTACTGTGCTATTAAATCAGGCAATGTTAACTCTTTTTTAAGCTTATTTGTATAAACATGTAATTATTATTAGACACTTTTTAAAGCAGGTACATTAAATTTTGTTATAAAACTGCAACTCACCTTTTAGATTGAAAGAGCAAATGTGGATGGTAGAAACCGGATTACTGTGGTGCAGCACCTCTCGCACCCCTGGGGAATAGCCGTCCATGAGAACTTCCTGTATTATACGGATCGTGACTATGAAGCCATTGAGAGGGTGGATAAGTCCACAGGGTCAAACAGAGTTGTGCTGAGAGACAATATTTCAGGGCTTAAGTGTCTACGTGTCCACTACAGAGACAGTAAGTATCTTTGTTTTAAAGACTCTATTAAAATATGCAATAATATCCCATTTTATTTTGGCCAAAAGGGTGGGTGAAATTGGTGGACTGGAACTGCCCTAACCATTTTTGAAATTATATTTTATATTTAACAACATTATGTTAGGATGTCTCACTTGACCACTCTACATACATAAGTGGGATGACTCTGATTTTGGTGCCTAGGATTTTTTTGGGTGAGTACTCACCTTTCCACACTTAGATGTGTACTGTATGTTCAGAGGAACATGACCTACTGTAGGTTGCAGAGGAATATTTTGGATACCTGGGTAAGTGGTTTCTCCAGTGGATATCATTTGGGAGGTGATGAAGAGGTCCCTGTGGTAGATCTGATGGACTTAACCTTATGGAAGAGACGAATGTACTAATGCACCTGGGGGTCTATTTTCTAAGCCTTGGACGGAGATAAAGTGGACAGAGATAAAGTACCAGCCAACCAGCTCCTGTCATTTTTTAAACACTGTAACATGGCAATTAGAAGCTGATTGACTGGTACTTTATCTCTGATCATTTTATCTCTCTCCAAGGCTCAATAAATAGGCCCCTTGGTTGGTAAATAATTGAGCTAACAAGATGACATCATTCACCTAGAAATTATAAAAGTAGTAAAACGTATCTATTCGTTGCCATGGAATTCGTGTGCTCTGTGTGGTGACTTAGGGGTCTATTTACTAAGCCCTGGATGGAGATAAAATGGACGGAGATAAAGTACCAGCCAATCAGTTCCTAACTGCCATGTTTCAGGCAGGGTTTGAAAAATGACAGTTATGAGCTGATTGGCTGGTACCTTAACTCGGTCCACCTTATCTCCATCCAAGGCTTAGTAAACAGATCCCTTAGTGTCTTGTTTGTAGAGAGCTGTGTTGGGGAATCGAGAGAGATAACAGGGGAAATAGGAGGAGAGAGAAAGAAAACGAGCATGGAAGAGAGAGCAGTGGTCTGTGGATTTCAACAGTATGTATGTATATATATATATATATATATATATTATATATATATATTGTACACATTACAAAAACTTACATATGCGCTAATTATAATTATAATGAATCCACAATATACAAATAAAATCAGAATTAATTTCATTCAGTGCTGCTAGGGATGGTCCTTTGTTGCCAGAGGACCCAGTAGAATGGTCAATATAATGTTTTCCCAGGGCGTGCCAACCTTTATCAATGATTAATATCCAATGATAATGTCCACCATATTCATCAGTTAGTGTCCGTTTTAGTATTATCAATTTATTAAAATTGATAATACTAATCATCTTTACATGACACATAATCTTGCTGATATGACCGCACTTTGGGGCAGATGTTATGCCTTTAGATATCTTTACCCTTTCCAGGGTCTGAGCTCTTGGAAGCAATGAACCTTCCTACTAGAGATCAGTCCAACGCTATGCACCCAGCACTTTTCGACAATATTGACTTCTTCGGGGATGTGTATACTGTAGTTCTTAAATGTTTATTCTTAATGTGTCTCCTGGTTTTGTTTCAGGTATTAGTGCAGCAATTATATTTCTTAGAAGTCTACTCCTGATATGTGTTCTTGGGCCTAATTCAGACCTGATCGCTAGGCTGCGTTTTCGTACAGCGTATGCACCGCAATGCGCGTCACACGGGTACAAAGCGGATTGCCGCTCAGCGATGGGTTTGTGCGAAGAATCCATTCGCACGTGCGTTCGCAAGGAGATTGACAGGAAGAAGGCGTTTGTGGGTGGCAACTGACCATTTTCAGGGAGTGTTTGGAAAAACGCAGGCGTGTCCAAGCCTTTGCAGGGAGGGTTCCTGGCGTCAATTTTGGTCCCGAACAGGTTGAAGTGTTCGCAGCGGCTGAGTAAGTCCTGGGCTACTCAGAGACTGCACAAAATCTGTTTGTACAGCTCTGCTACACGTGTATTCGCAAGGAGATTGACAGGAAGAAGATGTTTGTGGGCGGCAACTGACCATTTTCAGGGAGTGTTTGGAAAAACACAGGCGTGTCCAAGTGTTTGCAGGGAGGGTTCCTGACGTCAATTCCGGTCCCGAACAGGTTGAAGTGTTCGCAGCGGCTGAGTAAGTCCTGGGCTACTCAGAGACTGCACAAAATCTGTTTGCACAGCTCTGCTACACATGTGTTCGCACACTTGTAAAGCGAAAATACACTCCCTTATAGGCAGCGACTATGCGAACGCAGGACTGCAAAAAAAAACCCTAGCAAGCGATCAGGTCTGAATTAGCCCCATTGTCTCCTTTCAGGTGATGAATGTCCTGAATGGAGACCAGGACACATGTCAGGAGTAGACTTCTGAGAATTATAATTGCTGCACTAATACCTGAAAGAAAACCAAGAGACACATTAGGATTAGACATTTGAGATGTTTCGGGACACACAGGGCCCATTCCTTAGGACTGTGGTAATACGTATGTGATTCAATGAATAAAAAGTTTCTCTATCGTCCTAAGTGGATGCTGGGGTTCCTGAAAGGACCATGGGGAATAGCGGCTCCGCAGGAGACAGGGCACAAAAGTAAAGCTTTTACAGGTCAGGTGGTGTGTACTGGCTCCTCCCCCCATGACCCTCCTCCAGACTCCAGTTAGATTTTTGTGCCCGGCCGAGAAGGGTGCAATTCTAGGTGGCTCTCATAAAGAGCTGCTTAGAGAGTTTAGCTTAGGTTTTTTATTTTACAGTGATTCCTGCTGGCAACAGGATCACTGCAACGAGGGACAGAGGGGAGAAGAAGTGAACTCACCTGCGTGCAGGATGGATTGGCTTCTTGGCTACTGGACATGAAGCTCCAGAGGGACGATCACAGGTACAGCCTGGATGGTCACCGGAGCCACGCCGCCGGCCCCCTCACAGATGCTGAAGCAAGAAGAGGTCCAGAATCGGCGGCTGAAGACTCCTGCAGTCTTCTTAAGGTAGCGCACAGCACTGCAGCTGTGCGCCATTTTCCTCTCAGCACACTTCACACGGCAGTCACTGAGGGTGCAGGGCGCTGGGAGGGGGGCGCCCTGGGAGGCAAATGAAAACCTTTAAAAAGGCTAAAAATACCTCACATATAGCCCCAGAGGCTATATGGAGATATTTACCCCTGCCTAAATGTACTAAATAGCGGGAGACGAGCCCGCCGAAAAAGGGGCGGGGCCTATCTCCTCAGCACACGGCGCCATTTTCTGTCACAGCTCCGCTGGTCAGGAAGGCTCCCAGGTCTCTCCCCTGCACTGCACTACAGAAACAGGGTATAACAGAGAGGGGGGGCAAAATAAATGGCAATATATTAATATAAAAGCAGCTATAAGGGAGCACTTAATCATAAGGCTATCCCTGTCATATATAGCGCTTTTTGGTGTGTGCTGGCAGACTCTCCCTCTGTCTCCCCAAAGGGCTAGTGGGTCCTGTCTTCGTATAGAGCATTCCCTGTGTGTCTGCTGTGTGTCGGTACGTGTGTGTCGACATGTATGAGGACGTTATTGGTGTGGAGGCGGAGCAATTGCCAAATATGAGGATGTCACCTCCTAGGGGGTCGACACCAGAATGGATGCCTTTATTTGTGGAATTACGGGATAGCGTCAACTCGCTTAAGCAGTCGTTTGCCGACATGAGGCGGCCGGACACTCAATTAGTGCCTGTCCAGGCGCCTCAAACACCGTCAGGGGCTGTAAAACGCCCCTTGCCTCAGTCGGTCGACACAGACCCAGACACAGGCACTGATTCCGGTGGTGAAGGTGACGAATCAACCGTATTTTCCAGTAGGGCCACACGTTATATGATTTTGGCAATAAAGGAGATGTTACATTTAGCTGATACTACAGGTACCACTAAACAGGGTATTATGTGGGGTGTGAAAAAACTACCAGTAGTTTTTACCGAATCAGAAGAATTAAATGACGTGTGTGATGAAGCGTGGGGTGCCCCGATAAAAAACTGCTAATTTCAAAGAAGTTATTGGCTTTATACCCTTTCCCGCCAGAGGTTAGGGAGCGCTGGGAAACACCTCCTAGGGTGGACAAAGCGCTAACACGCTTATCAAAACAAGTGGCGTTACCCTCTCCTGAGACGGCCGCACTTAAAGATCCATCAGATAGGAGGATGGAAAATATCCAAAAAGGTATATACACACATGCAGGTGTTATACTACGACCAGCTATTGCGACTGCCTGGATGTGCAGTGCTGGGGTAGTTTGGTCAGAGTCCCTGATCGAAAATCTTGATACCCTGGACAGGGACAATATTTTACTGTCGTTAGAACAAATAAAGGATGCATTTCTTTATATGCGTGATGCACAGAGAGATATCTGCACACTGGCATCACGGGTAAGTGCTATGTCCATTTCGGCCAGAAGAGCTTTATGGACACGACAGTGGACAGGCGATGCGTAGAGGAGTTATTTGGGGTCGGTCTATCGGATTTGGTGGCCACGGCTACGGCCGGGAAATCCACCTTTCTACCTCAAGTCACTCCCCAACAGAAAAAGGCACCGACCTTTCAACCGCAGCCCTTTCGTTCCTTTAAAAATAAGAGAGCAAAGGGCTATTCATATCTGCGACGAGGCAGAGGACGAGGGAAGAGACAGCAACAGGCAGCTCCTTCCCAGGAACAGAAGCCCTCCCCGGCTTCTACAAAAGCCTCAGCATGACGCTGGGGCTTCGCAAGCGGACTCGGGGGCGGTAGGCAGTCGTCTCAAGAATTACAGCGCGCAGTGGGCTCACTCGCAGGTAAATCCCTGGATCCTGCAGATAATATCTCAGGGGTACAGGTTGAAATTAGAGACAGAGCCACCTCGCCGTTTCCTGAAGTCTGCTTTACCAACGTCCCCCTCAGAAAGGGAGACGGTTTTGGAAGCCATTCACAAGCTGTATTCTCAGCAGGTGATAGTCAAGGTACCTCTTCTACAACAAGGGAAGGGGTATTATTCCACTCTTTTTGTGGTACCGAAGCCGGATGGCTCGGTAAGGCCTATTCTAAATCTGAAGTCCTTGAACCTGTACATAAAGAAGTTCAAGTTCAAGATGGAGTCACTCAGAGCAGTGATAGCGAACCTGGAAGAAGGGGACTTTATGGTATCCTTGGACATCAAGGATGCGTATCTCCACGTTCAAATTACCCCTCACACCAGGGGTACCTCAGGTTCGTTGTACAAAACTGTCACTATCAGTTTCAGACGCTGCCGTTTGGTTTGTCCACGGCACCTCGGGTCTTTACAAAGGTAATGGCCGAGATAATATTTCTTCTTCGAAGAAAAGGCGTATTAATTATCCCATACTTGGACGATCTCCTAATAAGGGCAAGGTCCAGAGAACAGCTAGAGATGGGTTTAGCACTATCTCAAGAGGTGCTAAAGCAGCACGGATGGATTCTGAATATTCCAAAATCCCAATTAATGCCGACAACTCGTCTGCTGTTCCTGGGGATGATTCTGGACACAGTTCAGAAAAAGGTTTTTCTTCCCGAAGAAAAAGCCAAGGAGTTATCTGACCTGGTCAGGAACCTCCTAAAACCAGGAAAGGTGTCTGTACATCAATGCACAAGAGTCCTGGGAAAAAATGGTAGCTTCTTACGAAGCAATCCCTTTCGGCAGATTCCATGCAAAGGGATCTGTTGGACAAATGGTCAGGGTCGCATCTTCAGATGCACCTGCGGATAACCCTGTCGCCGAGGACAAGGGTATCCCTTCTGTGGTGGTTGCAGGAGGCTCATCTATTGGAGGGCCGCAGATTCGGCATGCAGGATTGGATCCTGGTGACCACGGATGCCAGCCTGAGAGGCTGGGGAGCAGTCACACAGGGAAGAAATTTCCAGGGAGTGTGGTCGAGCCTGAAAAAGTCTCTTCACATAAGCATTCTGGAACTAAGAGCAATCTACAATGCTCTAAGCCAGGCGGAACCTCTGCTTCAAGGAAGACCGGTGTTGATCCAGTCGGACAACATCACGGCAGTCGCCCATGTAAACAGACAGGGCGGCACAAGAAGCAGGAGGGCAATGGCAGAAGCTGCCAGGATCCTTCGCTGGGCGGAGAATCACGTGATAGCACTGTCAGCAGTATTCATCCCGGGCGTGGACAACTGGGAAGCAGACTTCCTCAGCAGACACGACCTTCACCCGGGAGAGTGGGTACTTCATCCAGAAGTTTTCCACATGCTATTAAACCGTTGGGTAAAACCAATGGTGGACATGATGGCGTCTCGCCTCAACAAAACACTGGACAGGTATTGCGCCAGGTCAAGAGATCCGCAGGCAATAGCTGTGGACGCGCTGGTAACACCTTGGGTGTACCAGTCGGTATATGTGTTTCCTCCTCTGCCTCTCATACCAAAGGTATTGAGGATTATACGGCAAAGAGGAGTAAGACTAGTGGCTCCGGATTGGCCAAGAAGGACTTGGTACCCGGAACTTCAAGAGATGGTCACGGACGATCCGTGGCCTCTACTTCTGAGAAGGGACCTGCTTCAGCAGGGTCCTTGTCTTTTTCAAGACTTACCGCGGCTGCGTTTGACGGCATGGCGTTTGAATGCCAGATCCTAAAAGGAAAAGGCATTCCAGAAGAAGTCATTCCTACCTTGATAAAGGCAAGGAAGGAAGTCACCGCGAAGCATTATCGCCGTATTTGGCGAAAATATGTTGCGTGGTGCGAGCAGCGGAGTGCTCCGATGGAGGAATTTCAACTGGGTCGTTTTCCTACATTTCCTGCAATCAGGATTGTCTATGGGTCTCAAATTGGGATCTATTAAGGTTCAAATTTCGGCCCTATCAATATTCTTCCAAAAAGAATTGGCCTCAGTCCCTGAGGTCCAGATTTTTATCAAAGGAGTACTGCATATACAGCCTCCTGTGGTGCCTAAGGTGGCACCGTGGGATCTAAATGTAGTTTTAGATTTCCTCAAATCCAATTGGTTTGAACCACTAAAGAATGTGGATTTGAAATATCTCACATGGAAAGTGACTATGTTACTGGCCCTGGCTTCGGCCGGGAGAGTATCTGAACTGGCGGCTTTGTTTTATAAAAGCCCTTATTTAATTTTCCATTCGACATAGGGCAGAGCTGCGGACGCGTCCGCATTTTCTCCCTAAGGTGGTATCAGCGTTTCACCTGAACCAGCCTATTGTAGTGCCTGCGGCTACAGACGACTTGAAGGACTCCAAGTTGTTGGACGTTGTCAGAGCCTTAAAAATATACATTTAAAGGACGGCTGGAGTCAGAAAATCTGACTCGCTGTTTATACTGTATGCACCCAACAAGTTGGGTGCACCTGCTTCTAAGCAGTCGATTGCTCGTTGGATTTGTAACAAAATTCAACTTGTACATTCTGTGGCAGGCCTGCCACAGCCTAAATCTGTTAAGGCCCATTCCGCAAGGAAGGTGGGCTCATCTTGGGCGGCTGCCCGAGGGGTCTCGGCATTACAACTCTGCCGAGCAGCTACGTGGTCAGGGGAGAACACGTTTGTAAATTTTTACAAATTTGATACCCTGGCATAGGAGGACCTGGAGTTCTCTCATTCGGTGCTGCAGAGTCATCCGCACTCTCCCGCCCGTTTGGGAGCTTTGGTATAATCCCCATGGTCCTTTCAGGAACCCCAGCATCCACTTAGGACGATAGAGAAAATAAGAATTTACTTACCGATAATTCTATTTCTCGGAGTCCGTAGTGGATGCTGGGCGCCCATCCCAAGTGCGGATTATCTGCAATACTTGTACATAGTTATTGTTAACTAATTCGGGTTATTGTTTAGGAAGCCATCTTTCAGAGGCTCCTCTGTTATCATACTGTTAACTGGGTTTAGATCACAAGTTGTACGGTGTGATTGGTGTGGCTGGTATGAGTCTTACCCGGGATTCAAAATCCTCCCTTATTGTGTACGCTCGTCCGGGCACAGTACCTAACTGGAGTCTGGAGGAGGGTCATGGGGGGAGGAGCCAGTACACACCACCTGACCTGTAAAAGCTTTACTTTTGTGCCCTGTCTCCTGCGGAGCCGCTATTCCCCATGGTCCTTTCAGGAACCCCAGCATCCACTACGGACTCCGAGAAATAGAATTATCGGTAAGTAAATTCTTATTTTTGTCTTCTTATTTATTGTATCACATATTACCACTGTCCTAATGAAGGGGCCCTGTGTGTCCCGGAAACGCCGCATGGACACCATGTGGAATATATAAAGTATCAGAGCCGGCCATAGGCATAGGCAAACTAGGCAATTGCCTAGGGCATTTGATATGCCTAGGGGCATCAGCAGCTTCTGCTGATTAAAATGATATGCGGCATGCCTATATTCTGTATGTAGCATTTCATATGCAGATACAGCCACAGTCTCACACAGTATATCGGCATGCTGCATATCAGTTTAATCGCCAGAAGCTGCTTGTGCATCCTAGCCACATAGCAATGCAAATAAGATGCATTTTCATTAAAAAAAAGGTGCCCGACATTAGCATTGATGCAAGATTTGTGAGGACACATCTGTATCTAAGCAGAGGCAGAGGTCACAGTGTTAGTGGCAGTGTGAGTGCTGTGTGCATGTGAGTGGGTTGGTTGTTCAGTAGTGTTCGGAATATGTGTAAGGAGCATTATGTGTGTCATGTAAAAATGCATTAATAATGTGCAACATATGTGTAAAGGGCCACTATGTGTGTCATGTGTATAAGGGCATTAATAATGTGCGGCATATGTGTAACAGGGTACTGCTGTATGTGTGTCATTATGTGTATAGGGGCACTAATAATGTGCAGCAAATGTGTAGCGGGCACTATGTGTGTCATTATGTGTATAATGGCATTAATAATGTGCGCCATATGTGTAAGGGACATTATGTGTAAAAGGGCATTTATAAAGGTTGTCATAATGTGTAAGGCGCATTATGTTTATAAGGACATTAATGTGTCTCATATGTGTAAGGGGCATTACTGTGTGGAATTTGTATAAATGCATTACTAATGTGTGGCATTATGTGTATAACGTGCTCTACTATGTGGCGTTGCATATAGAAAGTGCACTACTGAGTCGTCTAATGTGAATAAAGAGCAATAAGGTGTGGTGTAATGTGAATAAGGAGCAATTCAGTGTGATGTAATGTGAATAAGGGGCTCTACTGTGAGGAGTAACGTTTATAAGGTAAAGTGATACTACCGTGGGATGTAATATGAATTATGGACATTATCGCAAGATAAAATGTGAATAAAGTTGCAGTACTGTGTGGCGTAATTGGAATTGGGGTTACTATTGTGTGGCCATGCCCCTTGCCAGCAAAAACACACCCCTTTTTGGGCTGTGCGTCAAATGTGCGAACTGTTCCTATGTAAAATATAGGGGGTACAAGGACTGCTATGGGTGAGGGGTGATGGTGCTGGGAAAGAGGTGCAAGGTCAGAGGCAGAACCAGCGGGGGTGCTAGGGGGCACCAGCCAAAATCTTGCCTAGGGCATCATATTGGTTAGGGCCGGCTCTGTAAAGTATTATGTGTAAATTGCACTATGGAGATATAACAGAGTCCTGGAGTGCCCTGCTTGAGTTTTAGACATGCCAGTCTGGAACCTGTGATAGCTACATTTACAGCAAAGGCGCACAGGCAGTTGATATTCTAATCGGGGAGTGCCGAAATTGAACTGGGCATCTATCTATCTATCTATCTATCTATCTATCTATCTATCTATCTATCTATCTATCTATCTAGTATATACAGTATATATATATATATATATACATATAAGACTATATATTCAAGATTGTACGTTATTTAAATAGTATACAACATTTTTCATGTGTTCACTGTTTTTGCGCTCATGTTACTACCATTTTAGCATTTTCATTGTTACATTCTTCTTCATATGCTGTTCCTATGTTGTACAATATGACAGTGCATGACAGAGCATATGTAGGGAAGAGACAGGTACATCTGTGTGACATCACTGTGAGCGTGATTCAGAGGTGAATGCAATGCTGATGTTTTTCCACTGCACATGTTTCAGTGTTGCATTGCGCATGAGTCCAGATGGCGGTAGTGGTGAGGATTTGTATGCAGAGTGACTGACAGTCAGTAAGCGTTTGTGGGAGATAATGATGCTGGATAGTCAGGCGCAGCGCAGGCATGTAGCGGGTGCGGGATGTGTCTCAGCCTACGCCTGCATCTGTGTGTGCAGTTACAATGGCTCAGGTGGCTTACTCACGATGCACATTCAGAGCACCCATTGGGTTCTTCAGATGATCGATGGTGCAACCGATGTGTTTCCGATAGTGTGTCTCTGTACGCATGCAGAGGATTTATGGTGCTGCAATTTGGCTTCTCAGTACAAATCCCCACAGCTGTGACATTTGCATATTTTCACAGGATCGCCGCGTACTGAATCGCGTTGCATCAGGATTTGTGTCATCTCTGAATCAGGCCCGGTGTAATCAATGTACAATGCACTAAATATGAAACAGAGTCAGTGATTCTCTATTAGTATATAGTGATCATATTACAACAGAACGTAGGGTGATTGTAATGATTGTGTTGTAGAATTTGATATTTGTTGTCTTCAGAAAAAAACATGAACTAATATTATTTCCTTCTCAGCAACGTCTGGTTCTTCTAATGGCTGCAGCAATAATCCTGACAGCTGTGAGCAGCTGTGTCTGCCCAAGCCTGATGGCAAGTTCTCTTGTGCCTGCACCACTGGATTCAGCCTGAGCGCTGACAACAAGACGTGCACCCCGTACAACTCCTTCATAGTAGTGTCCATGCTGTCAGCAATCAAGGCCTTCAGCTTAGAATCCGCAGATCACTCTGAAGCCATGACGCCAATAGCCGGGCGCGGTAGGTCTTGCTGTCTTCTTTACACTAGTAGTTATATTCGATGTAATTTGCAGGTTCACAATGCAGAAATAAATGTTACAGTGATAAGACAAATATATGGTGTAAACAAGCTACATCGGCTGTGACCTGCATTGTCTCAATGAGTGTGATACATGTGGCCAGCGGTCACATGACCGACACCGGCATCCCGGTCTTTAGAATGGTGACAGGGGACAGGGTAATGATTTTACTCTTCCCCTGCAACCTAAACAAACCCCAACCCACCTGGGGTGACGGCTAGGGCTAAGATAGTGGCTGGTGGCGGCTAGGGCTAGGACACAGGGGGTGGCAGCTATGGCTAACCCCTCCCCTCTAGTGCCTAACCCTAACTCCCCCCCCGGGATTTTGAGTAGTGCCGGGATTCCAGCGTTGGTCACATGACCGCTGGCATACTGTTCGCCGGGATGCTAACCGTATCCTGTCCCAATAGTGCTGCTACCTGCAGACTTGCTTAAGTGATTTAGTTAATATATTTAAAAGTATCTCTGCTGTAACTATTAGAGAGAGTCTGTGGTAGATTTCTATAGAAACTTTGAAGTGTATGTTACTGTACAGTAACACATATGTAAATGTAAACTTTTATTATTTTTATTGTACTTTCGTTTCAAACTGTTAATTTACTTTGTATTCATGAATAAGCTCTATGTACTATAAAAGGAACAATTACCATAATCTGATGGAACTTTTAGGACAGAGTTCGCTCCCCACTATCCCACATTTCGAGCCCTCTCTATGTTACCAGATGGTGATACTTTATATAACAAGGGTGGCATCATAGGGCTAGAGTCAGAGGGCTCAATTGGTACCCAGAATCATACATTCTCAATTGCGCTGTTTGTCTCAAGATAACTGTCTCTTCTAATCAGTTGCGTTTCGATAATGGCTGCAGTGTGTGCCGGGCATATGGGCCCCTGGGTACAGAGGGCCCACACCACACACCCTGAAACCATTTTTTCAATATTTATCTCTCCAGAGTGACTCTGAGCCCTAGGTCTTGTGCAGACCTCCAGGAAAATAGCAGATGGATAATTTTTTCCTGGTATTTTGCACATGCACAGTAGGGAAAATGGCCGCTGCGCCATTTTCCCGGAGTCCTGCACACCACCTAGTGCTCAGAGTCACTGCAAATGTTTGCTAGAGGGGAGGGGTCCGGATGGTGACTGCACACAAGACCCTCCTCTCTTAATACACCTCTGGGTCTAATCTTATAGTAGTATTGTAGACTCCAACCTTGTGGCATTATGAGGAGATTTAGCAATACCTCTAAAGAGGAAAGGGGAAGAAGTTGCACATATAGACACTGCCAACATGATAGAATGTTGACAAACCGTCCCTGGTAGTCTAGCGGTTCCTTCAGCTGCGGCCGAGTAAGTGTTGAGCATTTCCGGCACAGACACGTGACAAGCAACATTCCGGTGATTATTCTCCCTGTATCCCTAAGCCCTACACCTAAGCCTCCCCCTAGTGCCTAACTAACCCTAACCCCTTCCCCTCCCCCATGGTGGTGTCATTATTATGGTTGTTGACATTATGACTTCACCCCTTCTCCACCTGTCCCATCAGAGCGCTGTGGCTTTAGTTTAAGCTCCTTACCTACCTAGCTGAGCTGCAGTGTGCATGATTGGAAGCATTGTGCTATCATGGTGTAAATGTAAAGACACATTCATATGTGAAGATAAATTCTGCATTTGTTTTCTACAGGACGTAATGCTCTCCATGTCGATGTCCACGTGCCATCTGGTTTCATTTACTGGTGTGACTTCAGCAGTACAGTGGCAGCTTACAATGGGATCCGGCGTGTGAAACCCAATGGATCCTATTTAAGAAATGTTATATCAAGTGGTATTGGGAGAAATGGGATCCGAGGGATTGCTGTTGACTGGGTTGCAGGTAGCTTAAACATAATATTACATTTGTTTGGATATATGTTCAAAAATGTTAAGCAAAAAAAAAAAGAGTCAAAAAGAGCAATGCTAGTATGTGTGTGTGTGTGTGTGTGTGTGTGTGTGTGTACAGTGGATGAAAGTCCTGTGAGTGGCACTTATGCTACATTGTTGCTGTATATATATATATATATATATATATATATATATATATATATATTTCTCTAGCATCCATAAGGGATATTTGGGGAAACTAGTACGATGGGGTATAGATGGGGTACAAAGGAGCCAGTGCACTTTAAATTTCTTCAACTGGGTGCGCTGGCTCCTCCCCTCTATGCCCTCTCCCACAGGCAGTTTAGAAAATAGTGTCCTCAGGAGAGGATGCACATCTCTGCAGCTCCAGAGAGTTTTCTTAAAATTCAATTTTATTGACTTTTATCCCATTCCACTTTTTGACACTTTAAGGATTTTTTTTTTCAAATAAAATGTTGTTGTCTGCAAAAGTATAAACCTAACCTTTAAAATCCTGTATGTAACTCATTGGCGGTCACAGGAAAGAGCAGCCCCTACCACTTTAGTTCCACTTACTAATATAAACTTTTCTGGGGGGTTTTCATGTAACACTACTTTGTTTAGCCTTTTGTGGCTTAAATGAATCATAGTAATAAGGTGATAACTGGATTTTTATACTTACGTTAAATTACTTTTCTGTAATAAGTGGTGGACACAACTGTGGAGATTTAGCGCATCCCAATGTGATTGACAGCGGCGGGCGCATGCCGCAGCCACTCCCAAAAAAAAAGGCCTGACAGCGCAGCAGAGATGAACGCAAATGTGGCTGCGTATGCAGCGATCTGCGTTCATCTCTGAATAACCCCCAATATGAATAAATCATACATCCTTCAATGTGTGAGATACAATTCACCACTGGTATTGTGGCCAAGTAAGTGATAGGTACACTATAAAGGTGAGGTAAATCTGCCCCATAGAGTATGTTTATTTTCATTCAGATGGGAGAATTTCAAACCTTGTACTGTAGATATTACATAATTGAAGACATATTTTAGCATTAGACAGTTTTGTGATCCTACAACGATAAAAGTAGTTTGCTATCCATTTTCTTTGCAGGAAATCTCTACTTCACCAATGCTTTCCTGACAGAAACCTTCATCGAAGTTGTTCGTCTCAACATTTCATACCACCGCCGTGTCCTTCTGAAAACTATGGTGGATATGCCCAGGCATATTGTGGTAGACCCCAAGAACAGATACCTGTTTTGGGCAGATTATGGACAAAATCCCAAAATTGAACGTGCCTTCCTGGATTGTACAAACAGAACAGTTCTGGTGTCTGAGGGTATTGTTACACCGCGAGGATTAGCCGTGGACCGCAAGGATGGTTATGTTTATTGGGTAGATGACTCTTTGGATATGATTGCTAGAGTTCGACCAGAAGGCGGTGAGACAGAAATCGTACGATACGGCAACCGTTATCCAACGCCTTATGGAATTACTGTTTTTGACAACAACATTATCTGGGTGGATAGAAACTTAAAAAAGGTATTTAAAGCCAGTAAGGAACCTGGCAACACTGAGCAGCCAACTGTTCTCAGGGACAATATTAATCTCCTTAGAGATGTTACCGTGTTTGACAGAAGTTTTCAGCCAGTTTCACCCCAGGACATTAACAACAATCCTTGCCTGGTGAATAATGGAGGGTGTTCACATTTTTGCTTTGCTTTGCCTGGCACGCAGACACGAAAGTGCGGTTGTGCCTTTGGGGCACTAGGAAGTGATGGAACAAGATGTGTGATTTCCACAAACGACTACTTGATCTATGCCCTTGAGGGATCCATTAACAGTTTACTCTTGGACCCAGAGAATCACAGTCCACCTTTTCCCAGGGTGAATGTTCCTAGGACGTCAGTGGCTCTGGATTATGACAGTTTAGATAACAGGGTGTACTATACCCGGAGTGCTGGAGCTGGACGTAGCCAAATTCGGTACTTCAGCCCCTTGGATATTACTCAACACACAACTGTGGCATCAGGTATACTATATTTAAAAAAAAAAAAAAAAAAAAAAAATATATATATATATATATATATATATATATATATATATATATATATATAGATTGGGCTTTCTCTGCTATTTATTTACTTCAAATATTTAATTAGAAGGATTTTCTTGATTTTCTTGTTAACATACATGGGTTCTAATTCCGATGTGATTGGAGGTGCTAGCGCTGTAGCGATAGCACTAATATGGTAATGCAGCAGGAAGCGTCACACCTTCTGCTGCATTACTGATCCGATCTGTGTCTTGGATGCAGTATCGGATCATCTGTGAAGCTATCAACCAACTGCGTGACCCATGGAATCGCCCAAGCCCACCGTCACAAGTCCTACCTAGAGGCCAGGAAATATCAGTCCTCGGACTGAGATTCTTAGCCTTGTCCCTCCCCCACAACAGTGGCGACTTGCCTCCATTTTGCCACCCCCTCTAAACTGCCAAACGCGTCGGGACCTGAATAAGGCCCATTGTGTAGTACTATATTGTTTTTGTCTGTTTAATGATTACATTTTGTCATGTCTAACGTACAGATGAAGTGGGGCATTAGAATAAAATGAGAATACTTGTTAGTTGTCTAAGTTTGTCTACTGAATTAGGGGTCTATTCACTAAACCTTGGATGGAGATAAAGCGCATGGAGATAAAGTACCAGCCAATCAGCTCCTAACTGTCATTTTTCAAACACAGCCTGTAACGTGGCAGTTTGGAGCTGATTGGCTGGTACTTTATCTCCATGCACTTTATCTCCATCCAAGGTTTAGTAAATAGACCCCTTAATCTGTAAATGTCAGTGTTTACATTTTGGCCTGTACAAGAGACATAGGGGTTGATTCTTAGTTGTATGTAGATGAGGCCACAGCTGCACCTTTTTTCCACAGTTCCGTACAAGTCTCTATGGTAACGGCGCTACAAAGTCATTCACTGATGTAAACCCATACAACCAAATGTGCAAGAGGTGAGGTATACCATCCATCACACCAAGGAAACTTGCACTATCCTAATAGGCAGGAGTATGGGCACCTCTGTGAGCTGTTCAGCATCTTTATATGGAACTGCTTTCTATGGCACATAACATGTCCTTCACACTTACATAAGACGCAACAGCTCCATTTGTCTTTTTAGCCACTGCCCTATTACCTCCCAGTCACCATCCGGGAACACCCCTCCAATTCCTGGGACCAGTAAGTACAGAATCGGTATGCATATGGGCTGCGACTCAGATGCAGGCTCAAAACATAGCTCCACTGCATCCGATATTACTGCTGCGGCCAATTTAGAACCAGCCCCAAAATGAGAGTGTGGTTACAGATGTTTGCTCTATGTTCTGGGAAACCCAGAGAGATGTTTACTTTCCTGCAAACCACTTGGGAGTAGATATATCAAACCTTCTGAAGAGGACCAGTGGAGGTGTCTCCAATAGAAACCAATTATATTCTAGTTGTTATTTTGTAGACTGCATTGAGAAAATGATAGGTAGAATCTGATTGGTTGCTATAGGTAATGCTACCACCGATCCTTTTCAGAAGGTTTGATAAATCTCCCCCTGGGTAAGTAAAAGTTGTTGATTATTTTCTCAGTTAAATTGGGGTTCTGGGTGTTGCTGTGTGCTTTAACTCAGTTATTATAAGTATTTTGTTTGGTAAACGTTTGGGGCTTAAATACCATCAGGGCACAGGACAATTAATATAGCATTTTGCACATCAGTTAAGTGTACCTAAAATGCCATTTAGCTTTTAGTCACACATCAGTAGCACCACATCTCCATGTTGTGTGATTTATCCAATAGATTTAGGAGCTCCAGATGGGATAGCGTTTGACTGGATCCATAAAAGGGTTTATTACAGTGACTACCTCAACCAGACCATTAGCTCTATGGCATTGAACGGGTCTGATCGTACTGTGATTGCTCGTGTACCAAGGCCCAGAGCCATCATGCTGGATCCTTGCAGAGGGTAAGCCAAATTTCTTTTATCCCCATGAAGTGTCAAGTGAGCAGTTTTGAACAGATGAAGAAGTCTGTAACAAACAAATGGGGCACTCTTCCAGAGGTGTCTATAACGGCACCTCGCAGCCAGTATCACTGCTACAGTGATCCTTTGGATGCTCCAGGTACGCAGTCTGTACAGTCGCACATTGCCGCCCCCAGTTAAGCTTCCTACAGGACCAGCCTTTTTGATGCCCTTATTTCTTATCATGCTACAAAAGAATGAGAATGTTAAACAACATAGTAACTGTGTCTCTCTTTTGTCCGCACCTAGGGGCTAATTCAGACCTGATCGCTGCTGTGCGTTTTCGCACAGCGGACGATCAGGTCTGAACTGCGCATCCGCAGGTGCCGCAGTGCGCTAGCGCATGCCAGAGATTCGATCGGCATCTCAGCCCTGCAATCGCCTCTGCCTGATTGACAGGCAGAGGCGATCGCTGGGCGACAGGGAGGCGGGCTGGCGGCATTGGATCGGCATGTTGGGGGCGCGGTCCGCGCAAAACACAGGTGTGCCCGGACCACTATGAACTAGAGACCGACGGGTAGCTCCCTGCCAGCGTGCAGAAGCTGCGCTGGTAGGGAGCTAGTCTTCAGGTACAAAAGCACCGCTGCCGTGCGATGCTTTTGTACCTGTGCGGGGGATAGAGCCAGACATGTGGGGCGGACTAGCCCTGTGCTGGGCGTCGCCCCGCATGTCAAGGTGGCTGATCATAGCCTTGCAAAATTTTGCACGGCTACGATCAGGTCTGAATTAGCCCCCTAGAAAGTCCGTGACTAGGCAGAACTTAATCATTTATTTTCTGATAAACAGATAACTGTCTGCATTTAACACTCTAGTGACAAGGTTTATTGCACCGTTAATTGATTTTAGGATGCATAATAATTAGCTACAATATTAAGTACAATAGAGCAGTTGTTTTGGTGGATACTGGTATGTTACATTTCTATGTACTTGTCATACAGTGGTGTGCAAATTAGTTGGGACAAGCTAAATTTTCCATTCAATCTGTTTATTTATTGATTATATATGAAATACTACACTTTTACCTTAATTTTAATATTCAATGTGTCCACCCTTAGGGTATTCAATGTGTCCACCCCATATTGTTCAAGAATTGAACAATATGTGTGAAAAACTAGTTTTATCCATGCCAAACCGAGTGAACAGTGTATTAGACACTAAGGGGGACATTTACTAAGCAGTGATAAGAGCGGAGAAGTGAGCCAGTGGAGAAGTTGCCCACGGCAACCAATCAGCACTGAAGTAACATTTATAATTTGCATACTATAAAATTATACAGAGCTGCTGATTGGTTGATGGGGCAACTTCTTCACTGGCTCACTTCTCCGCTCTTATCACTGCTTAGTAAATGTCCCCCTTAGTGTCTAATACACTGTTCACTCGGTTTGGCATGGATAAAACTAGTTTTTCACACATATTGTTCAATTCTTGATCGTGAAACCACACCTCACTTTTAGCCAAAATCAGCTTCTTTTTGGTATTGCAATTTTTTTTTAGAGCCTTTTCTTAACTATAACCCACAGATTTTCAATCGGGTTTAGGTCTTGTGAGTTTCCATGCCAGCCTAAAACCGAAAAATTTTCTTTGGGAACTGGCTTGCTAGTGTAGGAGTGAGAAATCCTTCTAAAATGTCTGCATATTAGACGCTGTTCATCATTCTTTGAATTGGTTTTTAGATTGTCAGGTCCTTTTGATGTGAAAGACCTTCAAAACATTACTTTTGAGGGGTGTTTTGGGGATTGGACAATGTGTCCCTGACATAGTGCTTCTCCTACACTTCGTCTGACGACGTTGACACGGTACCCATGAACCCCGAAGTGACTTTCATCTGTGAACACCACTTTCTTCCAGTGCTCTGCTGTCCAATTCTTGAGCTGCTTAGCCCACATCAGCCTTTTTCCTCATGGCATCCGTCAGAAGTTGTTTCTTCAGAGGTCTCCTGGCTCTGCGGCCAACTTCTAAGAGCCTGCGGCGTAATTTTACAACTTTTTGTACTCAAATTTTAGCAAACACGTGCGCTATTTCTAGTTTATACCTTTTCCATTCTGGGAAAAACGTGCTTGTCCCAACTAATTTGCACATCACTGTATGTTAGAGAAATGATTTGCATAATAAAATCTTGTCCCTGTTTTCAATGTATTAGGTATATGTATTGGACTGACTGGGGCTCCAATGCTAAGATAGAAAGAGCTACACTAGGAGGAAATTTCCGCACAGTCATTGTAAACACTAGCCTGGTATGGCCGAATGGACTTACCCTTGACTACGATGAAGAGCGGCTTTATTGGGCTGATGCAAGTTTGTATGTACTTTGTCTCTAAATCACAGGATTGCACATAACAACATATTCCATCCAGTGTTCTGGGATTTTGTTAGCATGGGTACATTACACCTTGCTTTTCTTTGCCGCAAATTGCAAATCATTCCATTGTGAACCATATAGATCACAGTTTCTGCATCTCAAAAGGATATTAATACATTACAAACTGTACAAAGAAGGGCAACTAAAATGATGCATGGCCTACATCACAAAACATACCCAGAAAGACTAAGAAATCTCAATATGTATAGTTTGGAGCAGAAAAGGGAAAGGGGGAACATGATAGAAACTTTCAAATATATCAAGGGTTTTAACAAAGTCCAGGAGGGAAACATTCTCCAAATGAAGAGAAGCAATAGGACACGAGGACATGCACTGAGACTGGAGGGGGGAAGGTTCAGAGGAAATTTGAGGAAAAATTACTTCACAGAAAGGGTAGTGGACAAGTGGAATAGCCTCCCATCAGAGGTGGTAGAGGCTAAGACAGAAGAGCTATTTAAACATGCATGGGATAGACATAAGGATATCCATACAAAGAAATAAGGATCAAACAAGGTTAGAGATAAAAAATAACGTTAAAGGGGGGGGGGGGGGGGCAGACTAGATGGGCCAAGTGGTTCTTATTTGCCGTCAAACTCTATGTTTCTGTGTTTCTATGTCTCAACAGAAGATTTCTAAACTGAATCTTCTGTTAACCACAGAAGAAATATTTTAGTTGAGTTCTAAAATACATTTTCAAATGAGTAATGCAACAGAAAGAGGAGAGTGGAGCTTAATATAGGTCCTGATTCATGTTTGCACTGTAGGTGGGGCAGATTTAACATGTGCAGAGAGAGTTAGATTTGGTTGGGTTATATTTTTTCTGTGCAGGGTAAATACTGGATGCTTTTGCATGTTGTAGGGGTAATTCAGATCTGATCACAGCAGCAAATTTGTTAGCAGTTGGCCAAAACTATGGGGGTAATTCCAAGTTGATCGCAGCAGGAATTTTGTCAGCAGTTGGGCAAAACCATGTGCACTGCAGGGGAGGCAGATTTAACATGTGCAGAGAGAGTTAGATTTGGGTGGGGTGTGTTCAATCTGCAATCTAATTTGCAGTGTAAAAATAAAGCAACCAGTATTTACCCTGCACAGAAATAAAATAACCCACCCAAATCTAACTCTTTCTGCACGTTATAGTAAATTTGTGCTAAACTATATACACTTCTAGTACTTATTGTTGTTACTGTTTCAATGTTTGTCCACATATACCTCCAATAGTGCTGCAAATCTTATATATATATATACAGGTTGAGTATCCCATATCCAAATATTCTGAAATACGGAATATTCCGAAATACGGACTTTTTTGAGTGAGAGTGAGAAAGTGAAAACTTTGTTTTTGATAGCTCAATGTACACAAACTATGTTTAACACACAAAGTTATTAAAAATATTGTATTAAATGACCTTCAGGCTGTGTGTATAATGTGTATATGGAACATAAATGAATTGTGTGAATGTAGACACACTTTGTTTAATGCACAAAATTATAAAAAATATTGGCTAAAATGACCTTCAGGCTGTGTGTATAAGGTGTATATGAAACATAAATGCATTCTGTGCTTAGATTTAGGTCCCATCACCATGATATCTCATTATGGTATGCAATTATTCCAAACTACGGAAAAATCCCATATCCAAAATACCTCTGGTCCCAAGCATTTTGGATAAGGGATACTCAACCTGTATATATATAGTACCTTACAATTAGTTACACACAAATCTGTGAAAAATGTTGATGCAGGTGTAATATATACTGTAGGATTCATTTGTGTCAATATTCTGTCTTCTAAACAGCATTAAGAAAAAGTATTAATTCTGTATGTGTTTTTTTTAAACAGACAGAAGATAGAACGTTGCTCTTTAAATGGCACAAACCGAGAAGTCGTCATTAGCACGGCGATTTATCCTTTTGCTATGACACTGTATGATCAGCACATTTATTGGAGTGACTGGAATACAAGGAGTATTTACCGGGCCAATAAACACGATGGCTCAGATCAGATTGTCATGATCCAGAACCTGCCCCAGCGTCCAATGGATATTCACATCTTGTCTAGAAGCAAGCAGCAGCAGTGTGCCAGCCCCTGTGATCAGTTCAATGGTGGATGCAGTCACATCTGTGCACCAGGTAGAATATGTATATACATATATATATATATATATATATATATATATATTAGCAGCCACGTGCATGTGTACCATCATTTCAAAATAGCTGAATATTTACATTTCAATCCCACAATCAGTAAAAATATGGACCTGACCGATATTCAGCATTAGATTGGGCAAATCTATTTGATATTCCTTTTAGCTAGTGTTTTAGAGATCACTGAAGGTTTTTTTGTGTTTATGAATGCAGTAAATGCAGAAATGAAACACGTTGCAATATAAGTAGCAACATAATGCAAAGCATGTAATGACAGCATGAAAGTGGAAACATTGGATTTTAAACACATTTTATGTAATTTAGAGTTGATCGCAGCAGCAAATTTGTTAGCAGTTGGGCAAAACCATGTGCACTGCAGGGGAGAAAAATATAACATGTGCAGAGAGTTAGATTTGGGTGGGGTGTGTTCAAACTGAAATCTTAATTACAGTGTAAAAATAAAGCAGCCAGTATTTACCCAGCGCAGAAACAAAATAACCCACCCAAATCTAACTCTCTCTGCAAATGTTATACCTGCCCCCCACCCCCCTGCAGTGCACAGGGGGGGTCATTCCGAGTTGATCGCTCGCTGGCTAGTTTTAGCAACCGTGCAAACGCTATGCCGCCTCCCACTGGGGAGTGTATTTTAGCTTAGCAGAAGTGCGAACGCATGTGCAGCCGAGCTCTGCAAAAACAGTTTGTGCAGTTTCTGAGTAGCTCTGAACCTACTCAGCGTTTCCAATCACTTCAGCCTATTCGTGTCCGGATTTGACGTCATACACCCGCCCAGCAAACGCCCAGCCACGCCTGCGTTTTTTCAGACACACCTGTGTTTTTGCAAACCCTCCCTGAAAACGGTCAGTTGACATCCAGAACCGCCCCCTTTCTCTCAATCTTCTTGCGGCCATCAGTGCAACTGAAAACTTCGCTAGAACCTGTGCACAACCACAACGGGCTTTGTACCCGTACGTCGCACGTGCGCATTGCGGGGCATACGCATGCGCAGAAATGCCATTTTTTAGCCTGATCGCTGCGCTGGGAACAATGGCAGCTAGCGATCAACTCGGAATGACCCCCATGGTTTTACCCAACTGCTAACAAATTTTGTGCTGCGATCAACTCTGAATTACCCCGACTGTTTTAGTAATAAATGTACATTTGCAATGTAATAAAATACAAACACATCTACATCCATTATTTGCCTCTTTATAAATCCCATGGAAATCTTCTTTCTTCAATAGTACCATCTCAGATGGCAAACAAACAAATTGTTTATTTATCTCATTTATATAGCACCTTTATCAGGGCTGGTTCTAGCCCTTGTGGCGCCCCGGGCGAAAAATAGGGGCATGGCTTCATACAGGGGCATGGTCAGTTACGCCCCCTGTAGAGTTGTGCCCCCATTTGTGCCCCCAGTAGCACCATTTGTGCCCCCAGTAGCGCCATTTGTGCCCCCAGTAGCGCCGCTTAAAAAAAAAAAGGATACTTACAATCCCCGCTCCTGAGTCGCGGCCGTTGCAGACCTCCGCCGCTGCCGCCGCCGCTCCTCTCCTCGGATCTATGGGAGAGACGTCATGACGTCTCTCCCATAGCACAGCATACACACTAGAGGTCAATCATGACCCCTAGCGTCTGTGCCAGTCCCACAATGCTGTGCGGTGCGCGATAACGTCCTCGTGCACCCCACAGCAAAGGTACTCTATATGAAGGGAAACTAGACGGATAGCGTCTAGTTCCCTTCACTGTGGGGGGACACAGCGGCAGCGGGGGGCACACACAGTGGCGGATCTTGCCATGGTGCGGCGCCCTCCGGATGGCGCCGGCGCCCTCCGGAAGGCGGCGCCCCGGGCAAAAGTCCTGCTTGCCCGTGGCAAGATCCGCTACTGACCTTTATATTACACATTTACATTGGTTCCTTCACGAGTGGAGCTTACAATCTAAATCTTCTACCACACATGGATACACAACACACAGTTTTCTCTAACGTCCTAGTGGATACTGGGAATAGTAGATTACCAAGGGGTATAGATCCGGTCCACCGGAGCATGGCACTTTGAGAAATCAATAGTGTGTGCTGGCTCCTCCCCTCTATGCCCCTCCTAGCAGACTCAGTTTAGAAAATGTGCCCAAGAAGCTGGGTGCATTCTATTGCTCTCCAGAGAGTTTTCTTCAGAAATTTCTATTTCAACCAGTCTGCCTGCATCGTGGGACTTAGGGGGGGGGGGGGACCGAATCAACTTCTTTAGAGTTAATGGTTCGTATCCCCGCTGACAGGACACTGAGTTCCTGAGGTGATGTTTCTCATACCCCTCGGGTGTGAGCCCATGCCGCCAGCATGCCGCCACCCATAACAGATGCCGAAGAGACGCGGTGCGGAGAGTGTTACACTGGGGTCCCCGGTACAAATGGTGGCATGAAGGGACAATGATCACCCGGCTACGGGCCGCGGTGCCCACTGAGTACCAACACTGGCAGCATGGTAAAAGGGGGTTGTGCACTCTCTTTTTCCACAAATAATGGAGTAAGCCAGTATAAACTACAGGGACCGCGCACCATTATGGGGGCGGGGCTTCCCGGAGAGCGGGACCAGAGGCTAAACGGCACCATTTCCTGCTGCTGCTGATCTGACAGGCTGCATGCTGAGACTGCTCCTCCACAGGACCTACTGAATCACCAGGGGGTTATAGTGAAGGAGGGAGCACATAGTCAGTGGTTAAACCGATGTGTGGAAATTTACACATAAGAGACATCCAGCTGCTCGGTCTGTGGTGTTGTGTGCTGTTCCCAATCCTCTCTGTGTTACTCCATTCAGGGTGGTCTGGGATAAGTGTGCTATATCACTAATACTGCACTGTGTTTCATAGTAATCTGTGTGTTTTCTACTCAAGCATGCAGTATTATACTGGGGCATGAAGGGCCCACCGGGGGAATGCTGCTGTAGGGGCCCATGCTTAAAGATATAGCCAGGTTCCAGTGAGGGCATGGGCAGCCACCATAGAGGTTTGGCTAACCATTACATGTTCTGTGCCCCTTGGTAAATATGTAATAAACCAAATTATTGTGAAGTATAATGTAACATATGTATAGTGCATAAATCCAATGCACTAGGATAGTCTGGGACTTGATCCCTAGAGGAGGAGGAGGAGGAGGGCCCACAGGCAGTAGGGCCCACCGGTGGTTTCCCCTGTTCCCCTGTGGGCCAGTCCGACCCTGCAAGCATGCCTGCAAATAAGTCTGTGTGTACTTTATGCAAGGCTAGGTTTACACCTTTCTCACATGGGTCCCTAATGTGTACCCAATGCTCACTACCTTCACAGGGTAGTAATGTGCAGGAACCTGAGTGGATGGAATCATTTAAAACTATGATTACCTGTATTAATTCAGAGTTAGCTATGGCTAAACAAGAAAGACAGACCCTGAAACAAACAATGGACACATTTTTGATAGCTACTGCCGACCACAGGCAGGCTCCTCAGCTTCCCCTGTTGGTCTCATAAACGCACTCTCCCACAATTATTGCAATCTGACTCTGATTTTGAACTACCAGAGTTACTTTGATGAAGGAAGTGCTGAGGTGGACGAGGATAATTCCCTGTCCCCAGGTGTTGAGGCCCTCAATTATGCTATTAGGGAAGTGCTCAATTTTCCAGATAAGGAGGAAGAACAGACAGAGGAATTGTTTTTAATGTGAAACTAAAGTCCTCTGCAACCTTCCCGGTTTCTAAAGAATTAGATTCCCTGGCTAAGGCAGCGTGGATAAATCCTGACAAGAAATTTATTACCCCTAAATGGGTGCTAACTTAATTTCCTTTCCCTACATAGGATAGAAAAATCTGGGAAATTCCACCGACAGTGGATGCCTCTGTGTCCAGGCTGTCATGCAAGATTGTTTTACCTGTACCTGGGGCTGTTTCTCTTAAAGACCCAGCTGATCGCAAGATTGAAACCACTCTTAAATCAATTTACACTGCAGCGGGTTTAACCCAACACTCTACCATAGTATGTGGCTGGATTTCTAGAGCCATGGTAAAATGGTGTGATGAGATTCTGAAGGGCTGCTTACACTACCTCAGGAAGAGATAGTTACATCACTACAGCACATCCAAGATGCTGCAAACTTCATGAGCGAGGCTGTTAAGGAACTTAGTATCATTAACGGCCGTACCACTGTTATGGCAGTATCGGCTCGTGGAGCCCTGTGGCTGCGACAATGATCATCAGATGCTGATTCTAAAAAATAGGTTGAGAACCTTCCTTTTACCTTGTTTGGAGAAGAACTGAACAAGTGGATATCTCAGGCAACTGCAGGTAAATCTACATATCTGCCGTCTGCTCCCCCACCAGTCAGACATCCCTATCCTGGACCCTCCCTGCAGTCCTTTCGGGTGGCCAGATTCAGAGGCAAAGCCAGAGGTGCCTCCAATGCTGCCAGATAAACTCGCGGTAAGTCCCGTAAACCAGCGGCTGCTGGACCTGCGGACCAGACCTTTGGATCCTCTTCCACGAAGCCCTCCATGTGACGGTTGGCCCCAGCAGCAAGGCGACTTTCAGATAGGTGCTTGCCTTCAACACTTCGCCCACATATGGGCAGAGTCCTACCGGGATCCTTGGGTGAGGGACCTCATATCCCAAGGATACCGGCTGGAATTCCAGGAAATCCCTCCTCTCAGATTCTTCAGGTCAGGCTTACCAGCTTCACCGGTAGCAAGAGTTTCCTTACAGGAGGCAGTACAAAAGCTGCTTTCTACGGGAGTTTTGTTCCAGTACCTCCTCAGCTGCACACAAAGGGGTTTTACTCAAGTCTCTTTGTTGTTCCGAAGCCGGACGGCTCTGTACGACCAATCTTGAACCTCAAATCCCTTTATCGTCGAGTGTTCAAATTCAAGGTGGAATTGCTAAGAGCTGTAATAGCGAATCTGGGGGAGGGGGAGTTTCTGGTGTCCCTGGATATCAAGGACGCATACCTGCATATCTAAATTTGGCCCCCTCACCAGGCGTTCCTCAGGTTCGCGATACTGGACCAGCATTTCCCGTTTCAGGCCTTACCCTTTGGTCTCTCCACAACCCCAAGGGTATTCACAAAGGTCATGGCGGAGATGATGCTACAATTGTGCATGATGGGTGTCATTATAATCCCGTACCTGGATGATATCCTGATAAAGGCGGTGTCCAGGGAACAGCTGCTGCACAGTATCGACCTGTCTGCTCGGTTGCTTTCAGATCATGGATGGATACTCAATTTCTAGAAATTTCACTTGGAACCGTCTCAGAGAATTCAGTTCCTGGGGATGATCCTGGATACGGTGTCTCAGAAGGTTTACCTTCCAATGTACAAGGCTTTAACTATTCAGTCTATGGTCCGGTTGGTGCTGAAACTTTGCGTGGTCTCAATTCAACTTTGCATTCGCTTGCTAGGCAAGATGGTGGACTCCTACGAGGCGATCCAGTATGGCAGATTCCATGCGCGACCATTTCAACTGGATTTGTTGGACAAATGGTCGGGATCTCACCTACACATGCATCAGCATATAACCCTGTCTCCGAAAGCATACATATACCTGCTATGGTGGCTACAAGTCTCCCATCTGGTGGAGAGTCGGAGTTTCAAGACCCAGTCGTGGACACTGTTGACAACAAATGCCAGCTTCTGGGGTTGGGGGGCTGTGACTCAAGGGGCACAGTTCCAGGGGACATGGTAGTTTCAGGAATCTGCTCTTCCAATCAACATCCTGGAACTCAGAGCAATTTACAATGCTCTAATACAGGCCTCATACCTCCTTCAGAATCAGGCCATACAGGTACAGTCGGACAACGCCACAGCAGTAGCGTACATCAACCGACAGGGAGGAACAAGAAGCAGGGCCGCATTGTGAGAGGTGTCAAGAATACTCCTTTGGGTGGAAGCCAACGCAAGGGCCATCTCAGCCGTTTACATTCCAGGAGTGGAAAATTGGGAAGCGGACTTCCTAAGCAGGCACGACCTCCATCTGGGGGAATGGGGCCTCCACCCCCAGGGTGTTTCAACAACATGTTCACCGGTGGGGTGTCCACAGATAGACCTGATGGGTTCTCATCTCAACAAGAAGCTCTGTCGTTACTGCTCCAGAACGAGGGACCCGCAGGCAGTTGCAGTAGACGCTCTGACGATGCCATGGACTTACCAGTTCATTTACCTGTTGCCTCCATTTCCTCTCATCCCAAGAGTTCTCAAAAGACTCAAATAGGAAAGAGTTCAGGTGATTTTCATTGCTCCGGATTGACCCTGTTGCTGGAGGAACCCTGGCCTCTGCCGCTTCTCAAAGACTTTCTTCAACGAGGACCGTTCATCTATCCAGAGTTACAGCGGCTACGTTTGACGGCCTGGAAGTTGAGAGGGAGATTTTAACCAGAAAGGGTCTTCCATCCAAGGTGGTTTCCACTATGATCCAGGCCCGTAAGGGGGTCACTTCCAAACATTACCACCATATTTGGAAGAAATTTGGTGTGAATGTAGAAAATGTGGAATTTTGTCTGGGCCGTTTTCTACTGTTCCTGCAAGCAAGAGTGGATAAGGGCTTACGTTTAGGCTCCATAAAGGTTCAGATTTTGTCTCTCTCTTATCTTCTTCCAGAAACAACTGGCGTTACTTCCTGAAGTACAGACCTTTCTTAAGGGGGTTTTGCACATTCAACCACCCTTTGTTCCTTCCATGGCTCTGTGGGACCTTAATGTGGTCTTTACCTTTCTCCAGTCGGATTGGTTTGAACCCCTACATAGGGTGGACTTAATGTATCTAACGTGGTAGACTGTTATGTTGATGGCCTTGGCTTTTGCTTGATGGGTGTCAGAATTGGGGGCTCTGTCCTGTAAGGACGCATACTTGATATTTCATGAGGATAGGGCGGAGCTCAGAACTCGCCCACAGTTTTTGCCGAAGGTGGTGTCAGGCTTTCATGTTAATCAACCAATTGTGGTTTTAGTTTTATCTGACAATTCCGTTACTCCAAAGTCCCTGGACGTAGTGAGGGCTTTGAGGATTTACATCAAATGGACTGCTTGCAACAGGAAGTTTGACTCGCTTTTCATCCTTTATGATGCTACAAATATTGGTCACCCTGCTTCCAAGCAGTCCATTGCTCGTTGGCTCATATTGACTATCCAACAAGCCTATACTACGGCAGCTCTGCCGCTGTTGAGTTCTATTCAGGCCCACTCCGCGAGGTCAGTGGGTTCTTCCTGGGTGGCTGCCCGGGGGGTGTCTCAGCCTTACAGTTGTGCCGGGCAGCTATGTGGTGTGGTTCGAACACATTCGTTAAGTTCTGCGGGTTCGACACCTTGGCCAAAGATGACCTTCAGTTTGGTCAGGCGGTCCTGCAGGGGTCTCAGCACTCTCCCACCCATTCTGGGAGCTTTGGGATGTCCCCATGGTAATCTACTATTCCCAGTATCCACTAGGACGTTAGAGAAAATAGGAATTTAAAACCTACCGATTCCTTTTCTCATAGTCCGTAGTGGATACTGGGCGCCTGCCTCAGTGCTTCGGGTCCTGCATAAGTGTTCGTGGTTGGGTTTGCTGTTGCTTCCCCTTTTCCTTGTTTGGTTAGCGTTGCTATCCTTCTGTAGTTAGCGTTGCTTTCCTCTGTTAGGGTTAGCTCTGCTATCTTTGTTGTTATTGTGTGTTGGTTCATTACCTCACCGCTTTATGTGTTATATCCTTCTCTCAAAGTATGTCCGTCTCCTCGGGCACAGTTTCCTAGACTGAGTCTGCTAGGAGGGGCATAGAGGGGAGGAGCCAGCAAACACTATTGATTTCTTAAAGTGCCAGGCTCCAGTGGACCCGATCTATACCCCTTGGTAATCTACTATTCCCAGTATCCACTACGGGAAAAGGAATTTACCGGTAGGTATTAAATTCCTATTTTTTTTTACTTTGCTAAATTTGTCTTAAAACAATTAGGAAGTATTACAATACAATATTCTCTCCCTGAGCTTCTTTTTAAACTACTAGAATACAGTGAATCTGTCTCCCCCTCTCCTACTTTTACATACAGATGGTACTGACGTTGGGCAGTACTATCCGGTAAAGGTGCGAGATTCAAAGAATTAAGGTAAAAAACATTAAGAACCCCCCCTCGGAATGAACAATTGTTTGATTACAAACTGTTACATTGTGGTGACAGTTAATATACCAATATTGTCTACATTTTCAGGTCCAAATGGAGCGGAATGCCAGTGTCCTTCAGTTGGCAGCTGGTATTTGGCAAACAATAACAAGGATTGTATTGTAGACAATTCAACAAGGTGTCAAAGTGGGCAGTTCACCTGTCTTAATGGCCGCTGTATTCCAGAAAGGTGGAAATGTGACAATGACAATGACTGCCGGGACAGAAGTGATGAACTGGAACGTGTATGTGGTGCGTTACATTCGCTTAAGATTTTTTTGTTGTACAGGTTCTTTTTATTCATTTTGCAGAAAATATATACTGTATAATCATCATAAAAGTTAATAATTGGAAGAATTTAGAATAAACAATTGTATTGTACATTATAAAATGGCACAGAAATGAAAGCATAAACATTAGATGCACAGTCATGATCAAACCTCATTCATTGATCAAACCCTTGACCATGGCAGATGCAATGTTGTGAAATAGATCCTATATTTGTGTAGGAATATGTATCTGTAATATATAGCTGTAATGAATGGTGATATAGGAGGCCTCTCGGGTGCAGTATACAATCGGAACCTTTTCCCCCTACAGCCCACCTGAACTACTTCATTGCCCTTTATATACTGCAGTTCCAGTAACTGAAGGCATTACTCCTGCTGCTAAGCCACTGCATTACATCCTTTAACTGAATAGGGGCCTCCCAAAGAGTAGCAGCCACCCCCCATAATGGTGAGGACCCGCTCGCTCAACCCCAAAAAGAGCCTGGCGTGACAATCACAGCGTGACCACACCTCCTTTACACAGAGGCCCCTCATTTCTCATGGCCCTGAACCTAGAACATACAGATGTAGCACACTCATCCAGCCTGTGACTCGGCTGCACGGGCACATGTGCCGCGCCTAGGCACACGTGCGCCTAAGCACTCCGAGCTGAGTCTAAGTATACCGCCCATTTATTCCTATAGGCATGTGTACTTAGATGCATGCGCACGTCCTAGTCGCGGGCACACTTGCCGAGCCTACATTGCCGTGAATATGCCAAGCTGGATGAGCGTGGCTACATCTGTACCATGTCAAGACTATCTTATTAGTAATTTGTTAATGTTGTTTTTAGCCTTTAAACTCCAACCACTGTTTCCATAAAGGCTGTCAGTCGGGTCATCAGTAAGTATGGAAGTATTGGCCAGAACACACATAATTGTGATTATCTCTCTGATCCAACCCTATCTTAAAAGAGTGGCCTGGAGATAGTTCCTAATCTGCTGCCCTTGCCAGCACTCCTCTGTGCATGCCTATGTTGCTGTAACCTGTACTAATGATAATGATTATTTTCTCCCGCATGCAGTCCGTTTTGCAGCTGTTTTTGCTCTGGCAGGTACAGTAAGAGAATAAGAGTGATGTGTTCATTTATGGCACAGTACAGAGTCTCTGCACTTTGCTTACAGTATTTCTGTTTTCTGTTGCCAGCTTTTCATACCTGCTCCCCGACAGCGTTCACCTGTGGCAATGGGAAATGCGTTCCCTACAGCTACCGCTGTGATCATTACAATGACTGTGGAGATAACAGCGATGAGGCCGGTTGTCTGTTCAGGATTTGTGACCCAAACACTGAATTTTCCTGTAATAATGGCAGATGCATCTCACGCTCATATGTCTGCAATGGAGTCAACAACTGCTATGACAACGGCACATCTGACGAGCGGAATTGTCGTGAGTTAACCATTTATATTATTGCAAATAGGCTTAATTAAAAGGGAACGCCAATGAGGTTTTTTTTTTAAACCTTGTTACTTTTCTTCTGCTCTGTAATTTCTTTTAAACAATATACCAATTCAAGTTGGGTGACAAGGAGGTCTGTGTTGCTGCTTGTCAGTGTTGGGACCTTGGGCCCAATTCCGACCAATGGTGCCATTTGGGGGTGATTCAGAGGTGACCACATAAGACTCTTGACCTTATTCAGCAATGTCAGCAGAAACTATGACTGGAAAAATCTCAGCTGGGGGCTGCCCAGCTTTAGAATGACTGCCCCGCTATGCGATCGCAATCTAATTGCAACCGCACAGGAATAAGATTGCGATTGCATGAAACTATAGTCGACCCCTGCCTGCGCAGCCTAGCTGTAAAGGCAGGTGCACCGCCGCCATTTTGTTTATCGGAGCAGCTGCGTGTGATGTCATGCAGCAGCCCTAAAAATGCTTCGGACACACCTGCATTTTTGCCAACATGCCGCACACCCGACGCCCAACACTGGGGGTCATTCCGAGTTGTTCGCTCGCAAGCTGCTTTTAGCAGCTTTGCACACGCTAAGCCGCCGCCTACTGGGAGTGAATCTTAGCTTATCAAAATTGCGAACGAAAGATTAGCAGAATTGCGAATAGACACTTCTTAGCAGTTTCTGAGTAGCTCCACACTTACTCGGCATCTGCGATCAGTTCAGTGCTTGTCGTTCCTGGTTTGACGTCACAAACACACCCAGCGTTCGCCCAGACACTCCTCCGTTTCTCCAGCCACTCCCGCGTTTTTCCCAGAAACGGTAGCGTTTTTTCGCACACACCCATAAAACGGCCAGTTTCCGCCCAGAAACACCCACTTCCTGTCAATCACATTACGATCACCAGAACGAAGAAAAAACCTCGTAATGCTGTGAGTAAAATACCTAACTGCATAGCAAATTTACTTGGCGCAGTCGCACTGCGGGCATTGCGCATGCGCATCAGCAACTAATCGCTCCGTTGCGAGAAAAAAATACCGAGCGAACAACTCGGAATGACCCCCACTGTCAATTATGTTGCAGTCAAATACTTCCGGGACGTGAGCGCAATGTGAAAGTTTGCACATGTGCAGATCATTGCATCACTTCTCTGTTTGTTACTGAATAAGGCCCTCTGTGTAAAAATATGCTAATGCCGCATGAGGTGTCTTCTGTAAGTGCAGCCTCTGAAGGCGCAGGATTAGACCATCTGCAAGAACATCGGACATCTCAGTAACCCTCAGGTTTCTTAGGATGTCCAGAGTGATCACACAGCCGAGGCCACAAAATCTGCGTCAGAAAACCCTGGTCTCGGAATACCTGTAAAACGGGACCCATGTTTTATAAAACAATCAGGGGTCTATTCAAGAAGCAGTGAAAAGAGTGGATAAACAGACCAGTGGAGAAGTTGCCCATGCCAACCAATCAGCTTTCAAGTAAACATTTATCAAGTACATTCTATAAAATGTAAGGGAGATGCTGATTGGTTGCCATGGGTAACTTCTCCACTGGTCTTTTTCTCCACTGTCATCCCCTCCCCGTCCCCACATGGCTGCCTCTTGATTGACTGTTGTCGCATCCACTGGTCTGCATATGAGCAGTGCTGCCCCTGCACATATATGCAGATCAATAACCATCGGAGATGCACGCAAACCATTGGCTCCAATCCCCCCACCACCTTCCCAAAATCCAGAGATGTTCCATCTGAGTTAATTGACTTTTGTTTAACTTGTCTCTATGTGTTTGTGTGTCTGAGGTACAGAAATTGTAAGCTTCACTGGGGCCTGATATGACCGAACAAAGGACCCACATATCGGGCCTGATTCAAATGTTGTTGGAGGTTCGGCACATTGAGCAAAGTACTGGTGTTTGGTGCTTTGCGCATGTGTTGGACCCATACTCCTCGTGTGCAGTACAGGTTCTGCATGGTTGGACGCACTATAGCTGCAGACTGACAGTCTGCTGTTATTTGTAGGTGGCGAAGGGGCGTTGATGGCCGCCATTTCCCAAAATGGAGATGTGTTGCCTCTAGTTTGGGGGAGTGTCGAGGCTAGGATCTCCAGTAGAAGACAGATTTGCTGGCCTCTTTGTAGGAACTGCGGCAGCCGAATAAAATAGATGGTCCTGAAGCACAAGTTAATGTGATGTGTTTAGTATGTTCACTCTGCACATTTCCAGCCTGAACTACAAGCCACTGCACAGGCACAGATTCACCGGCAAACACGGACTCAGCAAAACAGCTGAGTATCATTGTGATATGCAGCAACAGAAATCTGTTATTGCTGCATAATGAGGGACCTAAATATTGTTACTGCATTCTTAGAAATGTTCATTCCCATATAAAGTGCAAACTGAGTCTTATTAAAAGGACGCGGAAAACGTGTTGTTGAACGGCAGTGATCGAAAAATAGCCCACTGTACAGGAGAGAACCATAAACATGCCTTCTACACTCATCTGAGTAATCTCATTCAGCAAATCTCATGGAGGTGTGGGGAGGCGAGTTTCATAACTAGGTGCATCAGAAGATGCAGACACTTCCAGGTTGGCCTGTAAATACATTGACATCCTGTAAATATGGATGCCCTGCGCAAGGTCTCTCATCCACACGCATGACGCTCTCCTACTCAAAATTACAGGGATTTTTTCCGAGCTGCACCCACTCTGTGGAATGCTCTCCCATTCACAATAATGCTCACCTCTAGTCTCTAAACCTTCAAGCTTTCTCTGAAAATGCTGTTATTATTATTGTTGTTTCAGTTGTAAAGCACAACGGAATATGCTGCGCTATATATGAAACTGTTTATAAACAAATAAATAATAACCGTGGGAGTTTACCCTTAACATACAGTAAAGGTCCGTACACACTAGTCAATAAAATAAGAAACGTTGCTCATTTTGACCCTTTCTGAGCAATGTCGTTTACTATATCGACTATTGTGTACGCTGTAAACAACAAGCAAAGCGCGGCTCCGCAAGTCATTAACGTCCCTCAGTCTCGGCCGTGCATACAGCTCAATTTGGACTCATCATCCAAAGCTCAAGGCTGCAGTATACCGCTAGCGCGATATCGCACAGTGTGTATGGCCGCTGTCGGGCCGGCCGGCCCAGGATGGGGGCACACTATACGATGTCGCTCACCGAGCACATCACCTAGTGTGTACCAACTTTAAGTTACTGTTAATGTTTTCCTTTTGCTAAGTATAGTAGAGGGATCCGTGAAGAATGTAATGGTATCTGGGAGCCACAGTTCTATCGCTTTATGCTTTGTTGGCTTTATGTTTTGTTACTTTTTCAACCTCCATATAGTTTTTGTAGCAACTTTTGCTGAATAAAACAAGGTGTGCCTCGTAAAAAAAAAAAAAAAAAAAAAAAAAGGTACTCATACAGAAAAAGATAAAAACTACACTTGGGTCACAAAAAATGCAAGGGAGTATGTTAAATACAAGTGATATGGATTGTTGAGCCATTTTTCAACACTGTTTTCTTGTTCTCTTTTAAAGCCGATCGCACATGTCAGTCTGGCTACACCAAATGTCAGAGCACTAACATCTGCATTCCTCGTACTTATCTCTGTGATGGAGATAATGACTGCGGTGATATGAGTGATGAAAGCCCCACTCACTGTGGTAAGTTGTCCAGTGTTTGTTCACATTACAAATGACTGCCGGAAAAACAGAGCTTGGATAAAAATGGAAGAAAAAAAAACATATAGCAGTAAATACTTAAAATTATAATATATCTGACAGTATTGGTGTCATTGCCTTGGTGTTATTGAAATGTCTAGCTCGCAGAGAATGCTGAGACTTGTAGTTCAAGTATAGTAAATTATAATATGCCGTTAGTGTTCACGAAAGCATTTGCATGAAATGATGTTGCATCGGGAATAATCCCTAATATATTCATATATGATTATTTAATGACATATCACATTAGTAATAAAATAACGAACATAAAGTATCTATTTAATGTACTACAATTAGCCAAAACTGCAGTGAATGGCTGTCACAGGACTTTCTGCAGTTTCTTATATTTAAACCCCAGAGAAAGCTCTGATTTCTCTGTGGTTAAACTATTAATGGGCTCTTACCGCCGACGAACCCGTAGATTTCTGTGGGGTCAGCGAAAATAGGCAAAGTAATGGCTTCTTAGGATGTAACTGTTTTACTAAATATGTGTGTATGGGCATTAACTGTGAAGCTGACCATTGGATTTTTATGTAGTCCCTGAATCAGCATGTTTCCTATATATGCTTTTTGTGGTCCCACTGCTACCAATGATAAATCAACTTTTTAGCATCGATTAGTATTGGAATAATTTTTGTTTATAATTTGCCCAAACAATTGAAAGACTTTCAGTATAAGGAAAACAAAATACAAATAAAGTGCATGAACTCTCTTCCAGCTACTCTGACTTGTACAGAAAGTGAATTCCGATGTTCCTTTGGACGTTGTATTCCTGGTCACTGGTATTGTGATCAGGGAGTGGATTGTGCGGATGGCTCGGATGAACCAGCGTCTTGTGGTAAGGTTTTGTGGAACTCAACAGGTTGTTTAGAAATAGGGATCTAAGTTATTTGCCTTATAACCACATCTTCAACATTGTGTTGTAGACTAGTTGTGTTTTTGTTGT
Organism: Pseudophryne corroboree; assembly: GCF_028390025.1. Taxonomy (NCBI): domain Eukaryota; kingdom Metazoa; phylum Chordata; class Amphibia; order Anura; family Myobatrachidae; genus Pseudophryne; species Pseudophryne corroboree. The sequence continues at coordinate 114,426,035 of NC_086450.1, forward strand.
TTCATGCTGATGTAGACTACCATAGACTATAATAAATTACCTGTGATCCCTGCATGAATGTTTTTCTAGCTTCTAATGGAATTAGCTTATCTGGCTCACATTACTAGGATAGCCTCTGCCTTCTACATATTGTATACTGAACAGAACAGGGATAGGTTTGTATAAGAGTCGTGTGTAACTCAGAGCTCAGCAGAATGCAGGTAAAACAATTAGAGACTTCTTATCTTAGGAGAACCAGTATGAGATAGCTGAGATACTACCTCTGTTGTTTTACATTCTGCAGAGAACATTTGTGCCAAAGAATGCCTTTCTATTGAGATACAATCAGGAAATCTCTTTCATGTCTTTTTCTTTTAACAATCACCGATTGTATTCATTTACTGCAGTGTCCCATGTGCGAACATGCTCAAGTGACCAATTCAGGTGTGATGATGCTCGTTGTATCCCGGCAACGTGGGTTTGCGATGGCGATAATGACTGTGGTGACATGAGCGATGAGGACCAGCGACATAACTGCGGTAAGGATTCCAGGGTTGGTCACACTGGATTTATGCCATCCTTGTTTTAATCCTAAATCAGAGCAGTCGTCTACACACATAATAAAAACTATTTTATTTGATGAAGCAATAATCAGCCTAAATTCCAGCTTCAGAACATATATAATTAATACCATCCTTTATCCAAAATATTAAAGTGGACCCATCACCTACACAGGTCTACTGTCTATTGTCTAGAAACTGGTGACAGATCTGTTGCATGAGGCACATGACATGGTGATGTCACTCGTGTCTAGTAAAGTGGTAGGCTGAATATTGTCTCAGCCCACAAAGGGCTTTCAATAGTTAAGTGCAAAAGCAGGGTTTGTAGAGGGGCTCCGGCATATACAGTAAATATATATAGGTGATGGGTCCACTTCAAGATTTTGAATAAATTAAGGATGGCATGAATTTTTTTATGTTCTGAACCTGTTAGACTTATTATTATAGATATAAAACCACATGCATGCCCTCCCGCCCTACTTACTGATATTCCACATTATTTGACAGGTTACTATAGGGGTGGAGCCAGTGGCGTAAGTTCGTCCCAGTCGCCTAGAGACATGATAAATGTGGGTGCCCCCCTACATATACACACACACATACCATATGTAACTATCCGGCACTCAGGGTGAACAGTAGCAGCGTGCTCAGGTACCTTTCCCACTAGTAATATAGATACACATACAAAGTGGACGCACTCCAAGTCAGTCATTAAAATAAAACAGACATCAGAATACCTTTATAGTACAACTACAGTGCTTCCTCACCCATCAGCGGGTCTCGATGGAGACGCTTTGGCGCAGCGATCTGCCGATATATATAAAAAACACACAAACACCTCATTCACTTAAAAACACACACACGCCTCTTTCACTTAAAAACACACACACGCCTCTTTCACTTAAACATACACATACGCCTCTTTCACTTAAACACACATACGCCGCTTTTACTTAAACACACACACACGCCGCTTTCACTTAAACACACACAAACACCGCTTTTACTTTAACACACAAACGCCTTTCACTTAAACACACACATGCCTCTCACTTGCACATGTCTCTTTCACTCACACACACACAGATGCCTCCTTCACTTAAAGACACACACGCCGCTTTCACTTAAACACACACCTCTCACTTACACACACACACGCCACTCACTTACACACACACATGCCTCTCACACACACATGCCTCTCACTTACACACACACACACACACACACACACACACACACACATGCCTCTCACACACATGCCTCTCACTTACACACACACACACACGCCTCTCACACACACACACACACACACACACACACATGCCTCACACACACACGCCTCTCACACACATGTCTCTCACACATATGCCTCACACACTCACACACACGCCTCTCACACACATGCCTCTCACACACATGCCTCTCACTTACATACACATGCCTCTCACACACATGCCTCTCACTTACACACACATGCCTCTCACTTACACACACACACACACACACACACACACACACACACATGCCTCTCACTTACACACACATGCCTCTTACACACACACACACACACACACACACACACACACACACACACACGCCTCTCACTTACACACACATGCCTCTCACACAAATGCCTCTTTTACTTGAGCACACAACTTTCCTTAAAAACACACACACCCCTCACTTAAAAACATGCACTCCCCATTCCTTCCTTCCCTGCCCCCCAGCTTGAGGCAAGTGCTGCCAGTGCCTACCTTTGGCTATCATCAGCCTGACGGAAGATCAGAGAGCTTCTTCACTCGGCTGGCTTGCTTAACTGGAAGGAGCTGCGCTCTGGAGCTCCCCCTAGCTGCAACTAGTGCCAGCTCTCTGTGTATACAGGAGGCAGCTTCCGTGTCACTGACACAACTCCTCCGTGATTAAAAAAAAAAGAAACAGCAGCGAGCGGATAGTAAGGCAGCGGGAGACAGTGGAAGAGACATGCCCCCTTGAGGTCAGGAGCCCGGCGGCAGCCAACTCCACTGCCTCCCACAGTTACGCCACTGGGTGGAGCTGAGTGGCTCATGTCTTTAGGTCCCATTCTCTGGTTCAGAAAAAAATATTTGGTCCATTGTATGTGGGCAGGGAGGGTTCTGGGCACTCAGAAACTCCGCTGCACGTTCCATAGAATGGTGGCACTCGATATACCAGCTTCCGGGATCCCGGCGCTCAGCATACCGGTGCCGGGATCCCGACCACCAGTTTACCGACAACTATTCTCCCTCTTGGGGTGTCCACGACACCCCTGGAGGGAGAATTAATAGCGTGGCATGCGTAGGCTCTTTTACGCTCACCCCCTGCCAGCATTCCGGCTGACGGGATCCTGGCGCCAGTATGTTGGGAGCCGGGATCCCGACAGCTGGCCAATCGTAGTACACCCCCACAAATACTATATACATCTTGTGATTTGAGTTGCACTGTATTTTTTTTCTTTGCCAGCCAGCCGCAGTTGCGCTCCTACAGAATTCACCTGTATAAACAACAAACCTCCGGACAGAAGGTGTATTCCACAGGCTTGGGTCTGCGATGGAGATTCAGACTGCTCTGATGCATATGATGAGCATCAGAACTGTACAAGGCGTTCCTGCTCAAGCTCTGAATTCAGCTGTAGTAATGGCCTCTGCATACGAAATAGCTTTAGGTATGTTACATATTTGGACACTATTAAATGATGTATGGCCATTATACAGTATATATTCAGTTTTGCATCTTTTGTACACACCTGCCAACAGTCTGAGCTTTGCAGGACAGTCCCTGTTTTGGGACATACCATGACCAATATAGGGGTGCATTAGGGATGTTTGGGCGAGTTTTGGCTAGATAAGTGTTGTGGCCTAATTTAACCCAATTATCTATCAGAAATGTTAGCAGGTGTGTTTATATACAAACCTTAGATGCCTATTTATTGAAGTACACAAAGCAATTTACTCCACAAAAATGCCTGTTTTTACTGGAGATAGAGTTTTGTTTTTTTTAACTATTTATTAAAAGCTACCACTAGTGGTGAAATATCCCCTAGTATCACCGTCGGTAACCACTCAATTAAGTAATTACATCACGCTATCCCCCATGCTATCACTTACTTAGAATGGTGATAACATTGGGCTATAAAGGAAAAAAGTTACTAAATACAGTATATATGTAACCGGAAGTCTGGACTTACAGGGTCCACGGTTATCTTGACTAGTTTTCTGCGCCTAGGCACATCATGATTTATTAGCATAAACCCGATGGGTCCACGTTTATCTTGACTAGTTTTCTGCGCCTAGGCACAACGTGACTTATTAGCATAAACCCTTCATCTATTGTTCTCAGCTGCAATACAATACAGAGAACAATACAGCAGGGGATTAAGTCCGACTGGCCAGTCTCAGTTAATCCTATTAAAGGTCAAGATAAACGTGGACCCATCTGTATAGCGCAGTGCACGTGTGACCTGATAAAGACTTGTCAGTGAGATAGTTTGGATGACACAAGAGTGTTAATTATCTTTAAATTTGTGGTGTATTTGCTTAATTGCCAGATCTTGCTCTCATGAGAGTGAGGCATACAGTACCACGCATGAAAGTATGTATTATCAATTATAATACCTGTAATCCATCACTCGATCCGCCAGGTGTGACAGGCGCAATGACTGTGGAGACAGCAGTGATGAAAGAGGATGCAGCTACCCAACCTGCCAGCAGCAGCAGTTCACCTGTCAGAATGGCCGCTGTATTACCAGGGCCTATGTCTGTGATGGAGACAATGACTGCGGTGATGAGTCTGATGAGCTGGAACATATGTGCAGCACCCCAGAAGCAACCTGTGCTCCGCACTTTTTTAAATGTGACAATGGCCACTGTATTGAAGCTATCAAAGTCTGCAACCGAATAGATGAATGTTCCGACAACAGCGATGAGAAAGGATGTGGTGCGTGGAATGTTTCATTTACTAAACAGTATATTGTTTCTATTAGATGTAGAATTACAGTAAACCCTTCCTGGAATTGCAAAAATACTATTGTCATTTTATTTTATTATTGATTTATTATTTAAATGAATGGGAAATAAATATTTTTATGATGTAATAAGGGCATAACACCCCAAATTATTAATCACCTAAACAAAACACTAATTTATTAGAAATTGACTAATTTTCCACCAGGCAGTTACAGAATCTTTAGCCACTGCATGTTAGGTTCCTGGTGCTCAGAACAAGGGAGATGTTATGAAGTGAGTCCAGAGCACCAGGACGTAACGCTGGGAAAGGGGAATGGAAAGGGAATAGCCCCTGGCGCCCTATCTCCGTTGTCTCGCCCGTGCTGTCAGTACACTCTTGCGAGACTATGGTTGCTTGAGCCCATGGCAGCCGCGTTTGAAGGGCGGATTACGCCTGCCCAACTTCGATGCCCCCTCAGGTCTTAATGAGAGACAAAGAGTGTACCGAGACAGGGTGATAACAAGGGGCCCTCTTACTGAAACAACCAAAGCCAGGGGCTACTAACTAGCCTAAAACTAAATGTATGTGCGGCTTGCCGCCAAAGGAAAAGAACAACAAAGGAAATGCTGACCACACGCCGACACAATACTTTTGTGTACCGGCAGTGACAGCATAAGCAGTACCCTCTGCAAAACACCAGTGACAGAAATAATAACGGAATACAGCGGCCTAGGCCGACGGACGCGGCAGAGACGCTACTCACGGAACCGGTACGAATACTGGCAAATGGACAGGAACTCCCAATGCTGCTGACACAGACTCTCAGAACTGGATGACAGGCAGAATCCCAAACGACAGACCGGTGGACACCAAGAAGCCAGAAACTTGACCAGGCACAGGCAAAGCCACTGGACCTCAGGACAGGAATGCCTCACGGCAGGACACGGGATCAGACACAGGAATCGACACAGGGACTGACACAGGAATCGACACAGGAAGCAGCTCGACTGACACTGCTACACAGGAGCTCAGGAACTAGCAGGAACCAAGCTCAGAACTCAAGCAGACTGGAAACCTAGAAATATCACCAGCGTCTGTGAATAGCACTGAGCCAGCATATAACAGAGAGGCCTAATTAATAATCTCATGCAGCTGCCCTGTTGCATGACTCCAAACTGACAAGATGCAATTAGCAGCCAGGTGAGGCTGAACACATGGGAACAAGCTGCAATTACACAGACTCACCAGCGGCAGCAACCAAGAGTACTCTTAAACAGAGCAACGGAAAATCCTGGCCTGCGAAACAACTTATAAACATAAAATAGGAATGAACCACTACCTGTGGTTCATAACAGTATCCCCTCCTTAAGGGTGAGTTCCGAGCACCCCATGACACCCACGGGGAACATGAACAGAAGAATAACATAAAATACCTAACTGACATGCAAAACAGGAATGAGCCACAGCCGTGGCTCATAACACTGCATCATCTCATTTCCCATACAAATTCATGTTTTGGCCCCATTCATCAGCCAATCGGCTGATTGGTTGCTAAAACTGATATATGTATACATCATAAGCAGAAAATACATGCCTATAGTGTATCAGCACTAGACTTATTTACTTATATGGGCATGAAATCTTTTATTCATTTATTTAAGTAGAAACATATATGTATAATTGCTGTTAGTCTGTAATTATGTCAATAGACAAAGGCATGACGACTTTTACATGTACTGTGAGGAGCGCTGCTAAACAATATAGAGCTTAGTACACTGATTAGTTACTGATGCAGCATTTAAGACGCAACATTAATAATCAGGGCAGCCAAGAGAAATTCTAGGCCCCGGTACAACAACTTCCTGGCCCCCCTGCCACTACTGGAGGGAGTGTGACCACAGCATGCTGAGGGCATGGCAACTCCTCTTTGGCGGCGTGTCTAGCACATCAGAAGCACCCACTCACAGAAGTATGGTATGCCTCCCATCCAGGATAGTAGAGAGCCTGGATGGGCCCAGGTACTTTTAAGGGGGCATGGCCTAATCAAAGGAGGCATGGACATGGGCCCCCACTGGGCCCCTCTATCAGACCTGGGCCCAGGTAATTTTTTACTCTCCACCCCCTCTCTCGACGCCACTGTTAATAATCTGTTATGAAATGACTGCACGTACAGGGGTCACTGAACCTGGAGCATGCACGTCTCAGCTATTCAAAAAATAACAATAAAGTGTAGTCCTCAAATCAGTGCAAAATGGCCAGAAATTCTGACATGCAGTTTATACTGGCTCCTGTGGTGGCCTGAGCATAATCCACTAACACCCTGGTCTAAGCAATCCATTAATGAGGAATAGACGGACAGGGGGAGATGAGAGAAGGATCATTTTCAAAATATAATTTAGAATAGTACATGGTCTATATTATGTAAATACTTCATATCCTTTGGTAGCTGTGTTCAGTGGAGGAAACTCCATCACTGCAGGAGGCATTCAGCTACAGAGCTGAAGGTTAGAGTGTCTAAGAGTTTGGAGGCCACCAATCTACTGTACTGAGCATGGGTTGTATATGAAAATCCTGGCAGTGAAAATCACGATGGTTGGGATGCTGACAGTGGCATCCCCAACAATCAAAATCCCGGCAGATTTTAACCCTATCCCTACCCCTAACCCACCCCTCTCGTGGCCTAACCCTAACTGTCCCCACTGCCCCCACAGCTTAACCCTGATCTCCCCCCCCCCAGTGCCTGGTCCTAACCACAGTACTTACCACCAGGATCCGTTGAGATTCTTATTGTCAGGATCCTGCTGTCTGTATTCTGACTGTCGGGATCTTTACCGCATCCTCTGAGCATGTTCTGGGTCTGGCAAATGCATACTTATGCCCCTTCACATGGCATGCAAAATTGTACTCAGAGGAGCAGTGCTGGGGCCTCAAGACTGGCATTGCACAGGCTTCCCCCAAATCGTGCAGTTCTGCTCCTGTCTGCACTGAATACATATACAGTAGGTTAATGTGAAGGCATCTCTCTTGTTACTAGTGTGCCTGATTCATTATTGTATGCAAACATGATGGTTTGTGTTGAAATATGACGTGCACAAAGATGTCACTTGCAGCCCCCTGTCAGCCGGAGCATGTTTGACATGATACAGCATTTTGGGGGTTGGGTGGGGGTGGCACCCGGCACCATTCTTCAAAATGGGCGTGTGTTCTCCCCATTTTCAAGGCATGGCAGGCAGAGCCATCTTAACAGCAGTGTAGGCCCCTGGGCACAGCAATGCACTGGGGCCCCTACCCACCCATCAGCGATAGGGGTGGGGGGTTCTATCAGCAGCAGCTTTGATGTCCCGCGGGTGGTAGGGGGTGTTCTATCTTTCGCTCAGCATGTAGGACCTGGAGAAATAATTTCTGCTAATTACTCATTTACTGCACAAATGGGGCGGGAAGGAGAACACTAAACTGTAGAAGGGGCCCTGGGACATGACTTCCAGGGTGGTAGGGGGTGCTTAATACACAGGGGAGGGGAGGACAGTGGAGTGGGCTTAATATTCATCATTTTCCGGGGGTCAAGGCAGCTTGCTTTACTGCAGATATCTCCAGTTCCTGGAAATAGATTTCTTAGCTTTAATTGGATAAAAAAAACTAGAGAGTCCCACCTTTCAGGCAGTACTGGGGACTTGGGGATCAGAGTTCAGGAGCCAGAGCAAGCCACCAAAAAAAATATAAAACTGCATATTAGGCGTGTGGAGCTGCAGCATGGACCAGCTGCTTGAAGGCTGATATCTCTGGTTCTGGGCATAGTAGAGACAAGATGCCAGTGTCCACTGAAAGGGGAGAGTCCCAGCTTTTGGAGTATATCCTCAGAAAAACTCTATTCTATTTCAGACAGAACCCAAGATATCTGGCTGGGAAGAGCAATTAACAGGCTTGGATGGGGACCACTGCTTTGAAGTCGGATATCTCCGGTTCCCCAGGGCCGATTTTCAAAAATCTGGTACCCCTGGAAAGAGGGGACCCTCAGCTATCAGCCTAGGGCCCTTTTACTCCTGGGGCCCTTGGGCAAGAGCCCATTGAGCCCATACGAAAAGACGGCCCTGATGGCAGGTTTAGGGTCTGTGTTGTTGGACGCAAACTTCCTGGACCTGGATGTCTGGATCCAACGGTGCCTGTAACCATCGCAAATTGCGACTGATGGTCGTGAAGATAATCCAGGGTTGTGTCCTTAGAAGCAGCACTCAGATCCTCGCTAATACTCTCAGGACACGGGTGCACTGTGTATAAGTGTCTGACCCGGGTATAACCCAGGTAAAAGGTGAACTTTAAACGGGTCTGACCCAGGATTTTAGTGGAAAAGGGGTATGAGTGACTTCCAATAGGCAGATAGAACCTAACTACAGATTGCTTGCTGTGATTTTACAGCAGGTTTGAAACTTTTAGCAATGTTAGAAAATAATCCAAAGTATATGTTACAAACAATAGGAATACTTTGTGCTGCTAATCAGTGCACATCATTAACCATTTATATTTTTGTCTTTTTCAAACAGGCATTAATGAGTGCAGTGATCCCTCAATTAGCGGCTGTGATCATAACTGTACAGATACACAAACCAGTTTCTTCTGTTCCTGCAGAGCGGGATATAGGCTCATGTCTGATAAACGGACCTGTGATGATGTAGACGAGTGTACTGAATTCCCTACTTTATGCAGTCAAATCTGTGAGAACACTGCTGGTTCCTATATTTGCAAGTGTTCTCCTGGCTATATTCGGGAACCTGATGGAAAAAGCTGCCGTCAAAATAGCAACATTGCCCCATACCTTATATTTAGCAACCGGTATTACCTGAGAAACCTGACGGTGGATGGTCAGTCTTACGCTCTTATTCTACAAGGTCTGAGCAATGTGGTGGCACTGGACTTCGATCGGGTGGAAGCGAGACTGTATTGGATTGATGTTGGAAGGAGAGTTATTGAGAGAATGTTCCTTAATGGAACCAACAAAGAGACCATTATTAACAGTGATCTTCCTAGTGGGGAAGGATTAGCAGTTGATTGGGTTGGCAGGTAAAAAATCCATGATACTATATAAATTCATGATAAGTCATAGTATAAACAAAATGCTTTTTTTAAACACAGTAGTCTAAGATAACAGGACAGCAATGTGTGCTACAAATTAGTACAATAATTGCTAAATAGCTACCTGTATGTTAACAAATGTTTGGGATTCATTCTCATGTCTCTTCTATATATTTCTTAAGCCATAATAAATCCCAAACAAATTATACATTCATCTCTTTATATTTTACATTTGACAATTACAATGGGCGAAATACTGTAGATCTGTTTACCTTTAAAGCTATAACCCTAACCCCTTCATATATTATGGATATACGGTCAGTATCCTGGCAGTCGGAATCTAGACAATGTGATCCCGATGGTCAGGCTCCAGATTGATCCCAAAAGTAAGTACTGACCTTGGCGTCAGGACTAGACACTATGGGTAGGGTTAGGGTTAGGCTGCGGGAGTGGGGGACGGTTAGGGTTATGCTGCAAGGTGGGACGGTTAGGGTTAGGCTGTGGGAGGGGGAAATTAGGGTTAGGTTGCGGGAGGGGAAGGTTAGGGTTAGGCTGCGGGAGCAGGAGGTTAGGGTTAGGCTGCGGGAGCAGAAGGTTTGGGTTAGGCTGTGGGAGAGGGATGGTTAGGGTTAGGCTGCAGGAGGGGGAGGTTAGGGTTAGGCTGCGGGTTGGGGAGGTTATTGTTAGGCTGCAGGTGGGGGAGGTTAGGGTAAGGCTGCCGGAGGAGTGGGTTAGGGTAAACATACTTACATTGATCCTTATGGATTTTGACTGTCGGGATCCTGCTGTCAGTATTCTGAGAATCTTGACTGCCTGGATTTCATGCCCAACCCATATTAAGTCCTACACCTGGACATACACCTAAAACAAAGTTCCTGAAATTCTTTTTATTATGTACCCATTGGGATGATACATGATAGATGCTTAACCTCTATTTACTGTATGCCAATCATCCTTAAATGGTGTACATTCATTCCAAGTGCCCACAATTACAGGAGACTTAGCCATAATATACATCAAGGTCTTAAACTATTTCAAGTTCTGAGTCCTGATGTTGCCTCCCAGTTTCTACAAATGGCCTGATTCAGAGATGGAAGTAAACCCTATATTTCAGCAGTTGAGCGATTATCGGTGGTGTGCACATGCGTCTAAATTGCTCTGCACATGTACTGCAATGGTTTTGCGATGGCAGTTGCAGAGAGGATTTATTCACAGAGGACCGAGGTAACGGGGGAGTGTCTGCAAAAATGCAGGTGTGTCACAACCTTTTTGGGGGCATGTCATTGCTGTCAACTGCGATCCCGTATGCAGTACAAATATCTCTGCTGTCCAGTAGCCATGGCTACCCAGATGCTCGATGTTTGCCTCCAATGGCTGAGTCTTTGTACATAAGCCATGTTACAGAAACGCTGATTTTAATGTCTGAACACAAATCACGGCGGCTGCGTACACAGGCGCAGCTGCGACATCATTAGCGCACATGTCTGAATCAGGCCCAGTGTTGGGAACCCTCCCACAATAGATACCTACCAAACAAAACTAAACCTAACCAAGGGAAGATTGTGCTGTTTACTTTTTGCATTGCTGTATTAAGAAAGCTTGAACTCACTCCTGTTTTGGATGAAGATGCAAATTACCAACTTGTTTTAAGTACTATTGACCCATTAATGTCATTTTTGACTTGGGTCTAATGTCATGAAACAGCTGATAACAACTGAAATGCACTAAGGTCTTTACTACTAATATCCTGCATTATTGTTGTAATCATTTTATCTCACACCCTGGTCTCTATGAAGGAAACAGTATTCTATGTATCTGTGATTTCCCTTGTAGAAAGCTATACTGGGTGGACTCCTATAAGGACTGTATCATTGTTGCTGAGCTGGATGGAAGATTCAGGAAGAGGCTGGTTGACCGTTGTGTGGATGTTAATAATACGTTCTGCTTTCAGCATCCTAGAGCGATCGTGGTACATCCAAAGAAAGGGTATGACATTTCAGGCATAGCATTGCCTATTATTTCTCTGGTTGAAAATGACATACTTCTTATGTTCGTCATTACTGTAACCTGCTATCTGGTATTTCCTGAGAGATAACAAGCTAGGAACATGAAACCAAATCCTTCTTTTATTATTATCTGCTTAACTTTTTCCTCAGCTTAACAAGCAGGTGCCTAGCGGGAAATGCAGCCATTACTGCTGACATGATTGAATTTCTCTTATGTAGTCATTGCTGGCGTATCTTTATTATGTTGGATTTTTAAATGAGTTGGACAGGCACCAAAACAAATCATATTTAATATTCTCATTTTGATGGACCTATAATCTTTTTTTGTCTCAGTTTCAAACACTGAACTTCACATACTGCGGCTGCTGACATAATCTTATCAGCACATATTATTAAGCAAAGGACTGATTTATTGCTATACAGGTTGAGTATCCCATATCCAAATATTCCGAAATACGGAATATTCCGAAATACGGACTTTTTTGAATGAGAGTGAGATAGTGAAACCTTTGTTTTTTGATGGCTCAATGTACACAAACTTTGTTTAATACACAAAGTTATTAAAAAATATTGTATTAAATGACCTTCAGGCTGTGTGTATAAGGTGTATATGAAACATAAATGAATTGTGTGACTGTAGACACACTTTGTTTAATGCACAAAGTTATAAAAAATATTGGCTAAAATTGCCTTCAGGCTGTGTATAAGGTGTATATGAAACATAAATGCATTCTGTGCTTAGACTTGGGTCCCATCACCATGATATCTCATTATGATATGCAATTATTCCAAAATACGGAAAAATCCGATATCCAAAATACGTCTGGTCCCAAGCATTTTGGATAAGGGATACTCAACCTGTATTACATTTGTGCTTTGCATGCCATACTGACATGGTAAATATAATAAATTAAAAAAGAAGACATAGGACCACTTTACAAAGTGCACTGCGGTTGCATTGCAAAATGCGTTCGTTTTGCATTAGAGTGCCTAGATGGACTGCCAGGTACTTGTCTACACTTACTGGAACTCTCAGAACACACCTCCTTCTTATAACCATACCAGTCATTAAAGTAAACCTTTACATTTTTAGTTCTAAAATACTACTCGGATTAGCCTCATTTGCATTTGTTTTTTTTTAAAGGGACAATCATGTACCAGGCTAAACATTGCTTTGTATATGATTGCCCCTTTAAAAAAATATCCAAGTTTGGCCGCATCCCGCACAGCCGCTGAACTCGGACTTCATTACATCCCGCCCTTTGTCTCATAGAAATAATATAAAAAATTATGGGTTCCGGAAGATAGATCGACAGTCAGTAGGTTGACACCATACGGTCGATATGCATTAGGTCAATAGGTACAAAAAGTGACAGTGCTAAAGTACGACGGGTTCAAAAGGTCAACATGACAGTGTTTGACACACATATGGTTGAAACAAAAAAAAACAAAAACTTTTTCATCATTTGCCATCTACGTGGACTACGATTGGGAATAGTAACCTAGCAGAGCGAGGCACCTTACCCGAAGCATGGTGAGCGAGGGTACACATCTTCACTAATTTGGCTAAGATGTGGTTAAAGATACAAAATGACACCAACAAAAAGTTTCAACATTTGTGTGTCAACCATTTCCATGTCAACATTTTGTAATTGTCGGCCTTTTGTACAGTCTACCTTTTCCATGTCAACCTTTTGACTCTGTCAACCTAATGCATGTAGACCAAGAAAAGGGGTGTCAGTGGTCAGAACACGTTAGATTGCAGGTGGTATTACAGGAAGGGGCCTAGCATCAATTTATTTATGCTGCTATTGTGCATCAGTAATAAGCAGTGGCTATGCCTATGAGAAGACATGCATGACTCTAAGGGGTCTATTTACTAAGCTTTAGATGGAGATAAAGTGGATGGAGATAAAGTACCAGCCAATCAGTGTCTAACTGCCATGTCATAGGCTGGGTTTGATAATAACAGTTAGCAGCTGATTGGCTGGTACTTTATCTCCGTCCACTTTATCTCCATCTGCAGCTTTGTAAATAGACCCCTAAGAGCAGATTAGGTAAAGGAAATGGTATTTGGTGAGCAGTAACTGTAACGTATGGAAAAAGTATAGACTATAAACTTTCGATTATAATGTGATTCTCAACTGCTTTCAGGTTACCTGGAAATGATTGATCTGTTTAACATTAAGTATGTAATGATGAACCTGACTCTTATTTTCCTACAACAGACATGTTTACTGGACAGACTGGGGAGACAAGCCATATATTGCTAGAGCTGGCATGGATGGCAAGAACAAAACTGTTATCATCTCCACTAAGATAGAATGGCCTAATGGACTCACTATAGATTACAGCAGTGACAAGCTCTACTGGGCCGACGCCCACTTGAACTACATTGAGTACGTACTTAGAGAAGAATAAAGCAACTCGGTAACTGTTCATACAACATGTGCATGGTCCCACTAACACTGACACGGACATTAAGCAGTCTGCCATATATCACTGTCTGAGATAATAGTGACAGGTCTTGGTGTGGGATTTTATAATACTAAATGACACCCTAGCATCCTAAACCAGACAAAGTGCAATTACCATGTAGCAGTCGGCGTATAGTACCTGTAGCAGTCGGTGTATAGTACCTGTAACAGTCAGTGTATAGTACCTGTAGCAGTCGGTGTATAGTACAAACATTTATTGCTGTAAATGTGCTCTGTTGCACATCTGATAACTAAATTAACATTTGTATTTAGCAACGTACACCACACTTTACATTAAACGCGCTATAACTAATTTGGCACAATTATACCAATCATCAGAAAATACATTGTTTTTGTTTATGTACTAACATAATATTAGAATTCATTATGATTTAGCAAAAATGACAAGCAAGCAATATAAGCAAAGATGGAAAGAAAATAAGCAGATGCAGGTTTTCCTCAACCCTATCTAGATCAGGGGAAGGCAATGTGTAGCGCTTCAGCTGCTGTAGAACTATACATCCCAACATGCCCTGCTGCAGTTGTAACATGGCCTAACAGCAAATCTGTGGCAGATCATGGGTGTTTAGTCTCACAGCAGCTGGAATGCTGTATTTTGCGTACAACTGCTCTAGTTATTGGTCACCAATGATGCTTCCATGGGTGCAACACATTAGTTCAACTCATGGATCATCTATTTGTTCTGACTGTTTACACTCTCCAATTATTGTTCTGTTAGCTAGTAGAAAATTTGGCTGTGGACACTGTGCCTTTTTGTGTTAAAATCGATGGTGGTACTCAGGGGTGTAGCCAGAATGTTGTGGGCTCCATAGCAACATTTTGAACGGGCCCTGTCCCAATGCTTCTAGAGAGAGACCTCTCTGCAGCAGTTGTTCATTGTATGCCCTGTAATAGTGCCCTAGTTTATTTACTGAGCTATAGTAGTGCCTTAATTAATGTTTTCCCCCATAGTATTGCCCCTGTTTATTTTATAAACCATAGTATGTCACATTGTAGGGCTGCCAGTACACATTATGCAATACAGTACCTCTAATTCACATTACTATATACAGTGTCTCCAGTTCATATTATGCCACATTAAAGTGCCCCCAGTTCATATTATGCCACACTATAGTGCCTCCACTTCATATTGTGCCACATTACAGTACCCCAGTTCATATTACTATATGTAACATTCTAATGCACTCCAGTTCTTTTTATACCACAGTACAATGAGCAGGTTCAGGGGTGTAACTAGATCGCACTTGCCTACTTTTTGAAAAAGCTTTTCTCTATCATCCATCAGGGATATTGGGGAGACTTAGGCCCTCATTCCGAGTCGTTCGCTCGGTATTTTTCATCGCATCGCAGAGAAAATCCGCTTAGTACGCATGCGCAAAGTTCGCACTGCGACTGCGCCAAGTAACTTTACTATGAAGAAAGTATTTTTACTCACGGCTTTTTCTTCGCTCCGGCGATCGTAATGTGATTGACAGGAAATGGGTGTTACTGGGCGGAAACACGGCGTTTCAGGGGCGTGTGGCTGAAAACGCTACCGTTTCCGGAAAAAACGCAGGAGTGGCCGGAGAAACGGTGGGAGTGCCTGGGCGAACGCTGGGTGTGTTTGTGACGTCAACCAGGAACGACAAGCACTGAACTGATCGCACAGGCAGAGTAAGTCTGGAGCTACTCTGAAACTGCTAAGTAGTTAGTAATCGCAATATTGCGAATACATCGGTCGCAATTTTAAGAAGCTAAGATTCACTCCCAGTAGGCGGCGGCTTAGCGTGTGTAACTCTGCTTAATTCGCCTTGCGACCGATCAACTCGGAATGAGGGCCTTAGTACGATGGGGTATAAGCCGGTGCAATTTAAATTTCTTCACTGGGTGTGCTGACTCCTCCCCTCTATGCAGTTTAGAAAAAAGTGCCCCCAGGAGAGGATGCACACTCTGCAGCTCCAGAGAGTTTTCTTCAGTTTATTTTAAATCTTGTTATTTTTGGTATGCTGTTTGGGCAAAAGCGTACCTGCACCATGGGAGTTGGGGGGGCAGTCACCGGCCTTGCGAGGTGGCAGAGCTGCTTTCCCGCTGCAGGACCACCGTCCTGAGAGGTTGTTTGTTCAGCGGGGCACTGCGCCTTAGCAATCGCAGCACGCCGCACACCCCTAACACTAGCCTGAAGGTGACTACAGTGATGAGTACAAACCGGAGGCCCCGCAGCAGCAGCAGGCTCACATAGCTCCTCCTGACACTCAAGACACGCTGGAAAACTGGAACAGGGTGTAGCAAAGGGGGAGAGCCACTATTGTACACAATCTGTGTCCTGTGCAGGACAGAAATCATAGGTTTTCACTGTGATAAAATAAGCTGACAGCCTCACTGGGGCTGTGTAGCTGGGGTGTTCTGGTCTCCTCTCTCTCTATATCTCCCTCTCACATACAGTAAGGGCAGACTTGATAAGTATTACTGTATGTGTGTATGTGTATGTCCTTGTGATTTACTGTGAACATGGGTAAACACAAACTATGCAGTGTATCTCACACCAGATTCTCTCCCTTATCATCTGATTCTATTTCATGTGAACAATGCAGCCAATCTTCACAACTCAGTGAGGGGGCTGGGGAAGAGGGTCAAGAGCCTTCCCGGCTAGGTGCCTTTAAAAATATGATGTCTGATATGTCATCACAACTTACTGCTAATGTTCAAAAAACTCAGCTACTACAACAGGCTGTTGCAGACTTAGCTGCCAGGGCAGATGCTACACAGCCCCCCGTCTCTCACTCAGGACTACAAAAGCGTGGTTTACCTGCTCTACTCTCTGATTCAGATGAGGATGTACAGATGGAGCCCTCCTCGTCTATCCCTTTAATAGGATTAATTGAGCCAGGGCAGTCGTATTTAATCCCCTGCTGTAATGGCTTAATCCCCTGCTGTATTGTTCTCTCTGTATTGTATTGCAGGTGAGAACAATAGATGAAAGGCTTATGCTAATAAACCTTGGTGCACCTAGGCGTAGCAGAGCAGCCTAGATGAGCGAGGCTCCATCTGTACTGGAGGATGGGGAGGACTTGGATCCCATTATTGGGGATTCCACTTCTGCTCAGGGTGTTGAACCCCTCATTCTGGCTATACGGGACATGTTAAAGCTCCCTCTAGAGGACGCTATGTCACAGCAGTCATTTTTCTGCAGAGTTAGATGACCTGTTAACGTTAGCCTGGAAATATCCAGACAAAAAATACCAAGTGTCAAAAAGATGTTTGCACACTTTCCCATTTGCTCCTGAAGGTAGGAAATTCTTGGAAGAACCCCCGGGGGTTGACGTATCAGTCTCTCGATTGTCAAAAAAGGTGGTGCTGCCTGCCCCAGGCTCCTTTACCATAAAGGAACCTGGGGACAGAAAAATAGAAACTACACTAAAGTCTATCTACACAGCGGGGTTGCTAGATGACCCATGCCATTCACACGTGGGTTTCTCAAATTCAGGAGGGCCTCTCCGGGGATATGCCTCTGGTCACTACGGTGACTCTCCTGAAGCACATTCAGGACACTGCACACGTCCTGTGTGACTTGCTCAAGGAGATGGGCAATATTAATGCTAGGACCTCTGCCATGGCAGTGTCGGCGTGCAGGGCCTTGTGTTTGCGTCAATGAATAGCGGATGCAGAGTCCAAGCGCAGTGTGGAATCTCTCCCCTTTTCTGGGAAATGGCTCTTTGGGGTTGAGTTGGATACGTGGATTTCTAAAGTTACTGCGGGGAAATACACGTTTCTCCCCTCTGGGGTCCCGCCAGCTAGGCGTTCCTACCCGGGGTCGTCTGTTCAGTCCTTTCGGTCTAACAGATTTCGATCTAGGGCCAGAGGTGCCTCCAATGCGGCTAGAGGCACCAGAGGTAAGACAAGATGACCTGCGAACACCGGTTCTGCTTCCACAAAGCCCTCAGCATGACGGTGCCCACCCACCCCAAGGGGATCTCGAGGTGGGAGCTCGACTGCGTCACTTCAGCCGCATCTGGTAAATCTCCTGCCAGGATACCTGGGTAAGGGACCTCATATCTCAGGGCTACAAGCTGGAGTTCGATGGTGCTCCTCCCCAAACGATTTTTCAAATCAAGCTTGCCAGCTTTGGAGGATACGCAAGTTACATTGCAACAGGCCATCCAAAAGTTGGTCCAGTCCCACTTCATTGTTCCAGTACCAATACAACAATGGGGCAAGGGTTATTACTCCAACCTGTTTGTGGTACCGAAGCCGGATGATTTGGTAAGGCCCATTTTGAATCTAAAGTCCTTGAATCCTTATCTCAGGGTTTTCAAGCTTATCATGTAATCCTTAAGAGCAGCGATTGTGGGCCTGGAAGAACAGGAATTCATGGTTTCCCTGGATATCAAGGACACCTAAGTTCATGTTCCAATTTGGCCACTTCATCAGGCTTATCTGAGGTTTGCCCTACTGGACAATCACTATCAGTTCCAGGCACTACCCTTCGGCCTGTCCACAGCTCTGAGGGTATTCACAAAGGTAATGGCGGAGATGATGTTACAGCTACGGGTCCAGGGGGTCAATGTTGTCCCTTACCTGCATGATCTCCTGATAAAGACAAGATCCAGCGAGCTATTATTGCTCCATATCGACCGCACTATCCAACTTCTGTCACACCATGGGTTGATTCTCAATTTACAGAAGTACCACCTGGAGCCAACTCAGCGGCTCCTGTTCCTGGGGATGTTACTGGATACTGTGGCACAGAAGGTGTTCCTCCCAGAGGACAAGGCGAGAACACTTCAGGAGATGGTCCGCATGGTACTCCTACCTGCTCAAGTATCTATCCATCTTTGCATAAGATTGTTGGGGAAGATGGTTGCCTCATACGAGGCGATCCAATTATATCTCCTGAGCAAGTGGTCTGGATCACATCTATAGATGCACCGGATGATATGTCTATCACCTCAGGCCAGGATTTACCTCCTGTAGTGGCTGCAGTCCTCAAATCTCCTGGAAGGCCGGAGTTTCGGGATTCAGGATTGGATCCTCCTCACGACGGATGCGAGTCTGAGAGGATGTGGAGCTGTCACCCAAGGGGCTCAGTTCCTGGGCAGGTGGTCAGCCCACGAAGCCCTCCTTCCGATCAACATTCTAGAACTTCGGGCGATATACAATGCTCTGCTTCAGGCCTCTCCTCTACTCAAGGATCACGCGATCCAAGTACAGTCGTACAACGCCACAGCAGTGGCATACATCAATCAGCAAGGAGGGACAAAAAGCAGAGCCTGCATGCGAGAGGTGTCAAGGATACTCCTCTGGGTGGAAAGAAATGCAAGAGCAGTGTCAGCAATCTTCATTCCGGGAGTGGACAACTGGGAAGCAGACTTCCTGAGTCATCACGATCTCCGACCGAGGGAGTTGGGGCTCCACCATCAGGTGTTTCAGCAGATCATCGACCGGTGGGGCTGCCCACAAATAGACATGATGGCTTCTCGACTCAACAAGAAGCTTCACTGGTATTGTTCACGAACCAGGGACCCTTAGGCGAGGGCAGTGGATGCACTGACGTCGCCTTGGCCTTACTGGCTGGTCTACCTGTTTCCTCCGATTCCATTGCTCCCAAGGGTGCTCAAGTGAATCAGAAATCAAGGAGTCCAGGCAATTCTGATTCTGGCCCGGATTAGCCTCGGAATGCGTGGTACGCAGATCTTCTGGACATTGGCCTCTACCACTAAGAAGAGATTTTCTTCAACAAGGACCATTCGTCTACCCGGACTTACAGTGACTTTGTTTGACGGCATGGAGGTTGAGCGGAACATCATAGCTCACAAGGGCCTTTCCCAAAGAGTCATTGCTACCATGGTTCAGGCCAGGAAACCTGTGATTTTAAAACATTATCATCATATCTGTAGGAGATATGTCTCTTGGTGCGAGGAACGCTCGTATCTGCCTGCGGAGTTCCACTTGGGACGTTTCCTCCATTTCCTGCAAGATGGTGTGGATAAGGGCTTACGCCTGGGTTCCATTAAGGTCCAGATTTCAGCTCTCTCAATTTTCTTTCAGAAGAAATTGGCAGTGTTGCCAGAAGTTAAGATCTTCTTGCAAGGAGTACTTCACATTCGACCTCCTTTTGTGCCACCCACGGCACCCTGGGATTTGAATGTAGTGTTGGAATTTCTACAGTCCTCCTAGTTTGAACCTCTGATGATGGTAGAAGACCAGTGCCTCACTTGGAAGACGGTGTTGTTACTGGCCCTGGCTTCTGCTAGACGTGTCTCAGAATTGGAGGCCTTATCGTGTAAAAGTCCATACTTGGTCTTTTACGAGGACAGAGCGGAGCCCAGGACTAGGCTGCAGTCCTGCCAAAGGTTGTCTCTGCATTCCACTTGAATCAACCTATTGTGGCTCCGTCAAGTTCTGGCACTTCTGCTCCTCTGGAGGCATTGGATGCTGTGCAAGCCTTAAAGATCTATGTCAAGCGAACGGCTTGGATCAGAAAGACAGATTCCTTGCTCTATGATGCGCAGCAAAAGGGTTTTCCTGCTTCGAAGCAGTTCATGGCTCTTTGGCTTAGACTTACTATCCAACAGGCCTACAGTATGTGTCGGCAGCCTTACCTGTTTCTAAGTCTCTGAAGGCCTTCTCTACAAGATCGGTGGGCTCTTCCTGGGCGGCTGCCCGTGGAGTCTCGGCCTTGCAACTATGCCGAGCTGCTATCTGGTCGGGGAAGAACACCTTTGTGAAATTCTACAAGTTTAGTACCATGGCCAAGGAGGATACCGAGTTTGGGCAGGTGGTGCTGCAGAAGTCATTGCACATTCCTGCCCATTTTGGAAGCTTTGGGACGTCCCCATTGTACTAAGTCTATCCAATATCCCTTATGGATGCTAGAGAAAATAGGATTTTAATTACCTACCGGTAAATCCTTTTCTCGTAGTACATAAGGGATATTGGGCGCCCGCCTCAGTGCATTGACTGTTCTGCAGTTTCTCTTGTCTGGTTACCTGTTCAGCTGTTGCTGTTTGTTGTTTCCAGCCGTTGCTGGTTGTTATATGTACGTGGTGTGCTGATGTGTATATCTCACCACTTATTGTTGTTATGTTCCTTCTCTCAAGTATATCCTTTCTCCTTCGAGCACTGTTTTACCTATAACTGCCTGTGGGAGGGGGCATAGAGGGGAGGAGCCAGCACACCCAGCAAAGAAATTTAAAGTGCACCGGCTCCTTTGGACAACGTCTATACACCATCATACTAAGTCTCCCCAATATCCTTTGTGGACTACGAGAAAAAGATTTACCGTTAGGTAATTAAAATCCTATTTTCAGGGAGATTGTGAAAGTAACATCTATCAGCGTGGATGTGTACTGCTACATCTGAAAGGTGTGTCATAAACATGACTTACATCCAAATGTAAATGAGCCCAAAAGTTAGTAAGATCTACTTGTTGAAGAAAAGACACTGATATTTTTCAGGATTTGTTTGTGTAATGAGTTTTACAAGAGGTTCCATATACTGTAAGTGGCCACGACAAACCTTATTTAAAATGCATGTAGCCTTATAACCAATGCAGGGAAATGGCACGGATAAGCCCATTTATATGTATGTAGCTCTGATTTCTGCCCCCTACCCCTCAAGAATGTAACAGCTACATAACGGGGGCGAGGTGCAATCAGGGAGATTGCTGGTCTATTCAGGGAGTTTGGGAGATTGCTACTGTTTCAGGGAGTCTCCAGCAGAATGAGGGAGGGTAGGCCACCATGAACTATATATATTGTAGGACGAAAGGTAAAAGTTTGTAAGGGCCCCTATGTACCAGCAAATGGTAGAAAATGTATGCAACATATGTAACTTTGACAGGGAAGGTGGGCCCCTCTCAGCTCTGGGCCCCATAGTAGCTGTACTCCCTGTTCTTATGGTAGCTATGCCCTTGTATATAACACATGTAACTGTGACAGGGAAGGTGGGCCCCTCTCAGCTCTGGGCCCCATAGCAGCAGCATGCAGCAGCACTCCTTGCACTTATGGTAGCTTCGCCCTTGTTTGTGATACATGTAACTGTGACAGGGAAGGTAGGCCCCTCTCAGCTCTGGGCCCCATAGTAGCTGCACTCCCTGCACCTATGGTAGCTACACCCTTGTACTATATATAACACATGTAATTGTGACAGGGAAGGTGGCCCCTCTCAACTCTGGGCCCCATAGTAGCTGCACTCCCTGCACCTATGGTAGCTATGATCTTGTATATTACGTATGTAACTGTGACAGGGAAGGTGGCCCCTCTCAGCTCTGGGCCCCATAGCAGCTGCACTATCTGCACCTATGGTAGCTGCACCCTTGTACATAACACATGTAACTGTGAGCAGGGGCTGAGCCCTCTCAACTCTGGGCCCCATAGCAGCTGCACTCCCTGCACCTACAGTATGGTAGATACACCCTTGGCGGTACTAGTGATTATGACTGTAGTGGGCGATGCCAAATAATAATATTCCCAGCTAGCTTGTAATTAGTCACTGCAAACCAGTGTTGGAGTAACCACTTATTTCATGAACAGCAGCTTACAGTACAATCACATATATTGCAGTACTGCAGTATTACCTGTAAAGAATAAAACAGCTGAATAAACTTGTCTAGTACAGAGCATTTGTCATTATGTACAGTTATGTTATGTTATGTTATGTTATGTTATGTTATGTTATGTTATGTTAGAGGGCACTATTGTTTGAAGTTTCATCTGCTGAAATCTAAAATCTATTATAATTTAAAGCCCCAGTGATTTCATCTATATTATTCCCTTGCTCTTAATCTGGATCTGTTTTACACCTAATTTCTCTATCGTCCTAGTGGATGCTGGGGTTCCTGAAAGGACCATGGGGAATAGCGGCTCCGCAGGAGACAGGGCACAAAAAGTAAAGCTTTAGGATCAGGTGGTGTGCACTGGCTCCTCCCCCTATGACCCTCCTCCAAGCCTCAGTTAGATTTTTGTGCCCGGCCGAGAAGGGTGCAATCTAGGTGGCTCTCCTAAAGAGCTGCTTAGAAAAGTTTAGCTTAGGTTTTTTATTTTACAGTGAGTCCTGCTGGCAACAGGATCACTGCAACGAGGGACTTAGGGGAGAAGAAGTGAACTCACCTGCGTGCAGGATGGATTGGCTTCTTTGGCTACTGGACATTAGCTCCAGAGGGACGATCACAGGTACAGCCTGGATGGTCACCGGAGCCTCGCCGCCGGCCCCCTTGCAGATGCTGAAAAGAGAAGAAGGTCCAGAATCGGCGGCAGAAGACTCCTCAGTCTTCTTAAGGTAGCGCACAGCACTGCAGCTGTGCGCCATTGCTCTCAGCACACTTCACACGGCAGTCACTGAGGGTGCAGGGCGCTGGGAGGGGGGCGCCCTGGGAGGCAATGTAAACCTATTTTTTGGCAAAAAATACCTCACATATAGCCTCCGGGGGCTATATGGAGATATTTAACCCCTGCCAGAATCCGTTGAAGAGCGGGAGACGAGCCCGCCGAAAAAGGGGCGGGGCCTATCTCCTCAGCACACAGCGCCATTTTCCCTCACAGAAAGGCTGGAGGGAAGGCTCCCAGGCTCTCCCCTGCACTGCACTACAGAAACAGGGTTAAAACAGAGAGGGGGGGCACTAATTTGGCGTTAGAAATATATAAAAAGATGCTATAAGGGAAAACACTTATATAAGGTTGTCCCTATATAATTATAGCGTTTTTTGGTGTGTGCTGGCAAACTCTCCCTCTGTCTCTCCAAAGGGCTAGTGGGTCCTGTCCTCTATCAGAGCATTCCCTGTGTGTGTGCTGTGTGTCGGTACGTGTGTGTCGACATGTATGAGGACGATGTTGGTGAGGAGGCGGAGCAATTGCCTGTAATGGTGATGTCACTCTAGGGAGTCGACACCGGAATGGATGGCTTATTTAGGGAATTACGTGATAATGTCAACACGCTGCAAGGTCGGTTGACGACATGAGACGGCCGACAAACAATTAGTACCGGTCCAGACGTCTAAAAAACACCGTCAGGGTTTTTTTAAAACGCCCGTTTACCTTAGTCGGTCGACACAGACACAGACACGGACACTGAATCCAGTGTCGACGGTGAATAAACAAACGTATTCCTTATTAGGGCCACACGTTAAGGGCAATGAAGGAGGTGTTACATATTTCTGATACTACAAGTACCACAAAAGAGGGTATTATGTGGAATGTGAAAAAACTACCTGTAGTTTTTCCTGAATCAGATAAATTAAAAGAAGTTAGGGCGCGTTGGGAAACACCCCTTAGGGTGGATAAGGCGCTCACACGCTTATCAAAACAAGTGGCGGTACCGTCTATAGATAGGGCCGTCCTCAAGGAGCCAGCTGACAGGAGGCTGGAAAATATCATATAAAAGTATATACACACATACTGGTGTTATACTGCGACCAGCGATCGCCTCAGCCTGGATGTGCAGAGCTGGGGTGGCTTGGTCGGATTCCCTGACTAAAAATATTGATACCCTTGACAGGGACAGTATTTTATTGACTATAGAGCATTTAAAGGATGCATTTCTATATATGCGAGATGCACAGAGGGATATTTGCACTCTGGCATCAAGAGTAAGTGCGATGTCCATATCTGCCAGAAGATGTTTATGGACACGACAGTGGTCAGGTGATGCAGATTCCAAACGGCACAAAGGTGTATTGCCGTATAAAGGAAGAGGAGTTATTTGGGGTCGGTCCATTGGACCTGGTGGCCACGGCAACTGCTGGAAAATCCACCGTTTTTACCCTAAGTCACATCTCTGCAGAAAAAGACACCGTCTTTTCAGCCTCAGTCCTTTCGTCCCTATAAGAGTCATATTTGCCCAGGGACAGAGGAAAGGGAAGAAGACTGCAGCAGGCAGCCCATTCCCAGGAACAGAAGCCTTCCACCGCTTCTGCCAAGCTCTCAGCATGACGCTGGGACCGTACAGGACCCCTGGATCCTACAAGTAGTATCCCAGGGGTACAGATTGGAATGTCGAAACGTTTCCCCCTCGCAGGCTCCTGAAGTCTGCTTTACCAAGGTATCCCTCCGACAAGGAGGCAGTATGGGAAAAAATTCACAAGCTGTATTCCCAGCAGGTGATAATCAAATTACCCCTCCTACAACAAGGAAAGGGGTATTATTCCACACTATATTGTGGTACTGAAGCCAGAAGGCTAGGTGAGACCTATTCTAAATCTAAAAAAATTTGAACACTTACAAAGGTTCAAATCAAGATGGAGTCACTCAGAGCAGTGATAACGAACCAGGAAGAAGGGGACTATATAGTGTCCCGGGACATCAGGGATGCTTACCTCCATGTCCCAAATTTGCCCTTCTCACTAAGGGTACCTCAGGTTCGTGGTATAGAACTGTCAGTTTCAGACGCTGCCGTTTGGATTGTCCACGGCACCCCGGGTCTTTACCAAGGTAATGGCCGAAATGATGATTCTTCTTCGAAGAAAAGGCGTCTTAATTACCCCTTACTTGGACGATCTCCTGATAAGGGCAAAGTCCAGGGAACAGTTGGAGGTCGGAGTAGCACTATCTCGGATACTGCTACAACAGCATGGATGGATTCTAAATATTCCAAAATCGCAGCTGATCCTGACGACACGTCTGCTGTGCCTAGGGATGATTCTGGACACAGTCCAGAAAAAGGTGTTTCTCCCGGATGAGAAAGCCAGGGAGTTATCCGAGCTAGTCAAGAACCTCCTAAAACCAGGAAAAGTGTCAGTGCATCAATGCACAAGGGTCCTGGTAAAAATGGTGGCTTCCTACGAAGCAATTCCATTCGGCAGATTTCACGCAAGAACTTTTCAGTGGGATCTGCTGGACAAATGGTCCGGATCGCATCTTCAGATGCATCAGCGGATAACCCTATATCCAAGGACAAGGGTGTCTCTCCTGTGGTGGTTACAGAGTGCTCATCTTCTAGAGGGCCGCAGATTCGGCATTCAGGATTGGATGCTGGTGACCACGGAGGCCAGCCCGAGAGGCTGGGGAGCAGTCACACAAGGAAAAAATTTCCAGGGAGTGTGATCAAGTCTGGAGACTTTTCTCCACATAAATATACTGGAGCTAAGGGTAAATTTATAATGCTCTAAGCTTAGCAAGACCTCTGCTTCAAGGTCAGCCGGTATTGATCCAGTGGGAAAAACATCACGGCAGTCGCCCACGTAAACAGACAGGGCGGCACAAGAAGCAGGAGGGCAATGGCAAAAACTGCAAGGACTTTTCGCTGGGCGGAAAATCATGTGATAGCACTGTCAGCAGTATTTCATTCCGGGAGTGGAAACTGGGAAGCAGACTTCCTCAGCAGGCACGACCTCCACCCGGGAGAGTGGAAACTTCATCGGGAAGTTTTTCCACATGATGGTGAACCGTTGGGAAATACCAAAGGTGGACATGATGGCGTCCCATCTGAACAAAAAACGGGACAGGTATTGCGCCAGGTCAAGAGACCCTCAGGCAATAGCTGTGGACGTTCTGGTAACACCGTGGGTGTACCAGTCGGTGTATGTGTTCCCTCCTCTGCTTCTCATACCTAAGGTACTGAGAATTATAAGACGTAGAGGAGTAAGAACTATACTCATGGCTCCGGATTGGCCAAGAAGGACTTGGTACCCGGAACTTCAAGAGATGCTCACAGAGGACTTATGGCCTCTGCCGCTAAGAAGGGACTTGCTTCAGCAAGTACCATGTCTGTTCCAAGACTTACCGCAGCTGCGTTTGACGGCATGGCGGTGGAACGCCGGATCCTAAGGGAAAAAGGCATTCCGGAAGAGGTCATTCCTACCCTGGTCAAAGCCAGGAAGGAGGTGACCGCACAACATTATCACCACATGTGGCGAAAATATGTTGCGTGGTGTGAGGCCAGGAAGGCCCCACGAAGAAATTTCAACTCGGTCGATTCCTGCATTTCCTGCAAACAGGAGTGTCTATGGGCCTCAAATTGGGGCCCATTAAGGTTCAAATTTCGGCCCTGTCGATTTTCTTCCAGAAAGAATTGGCTTCAGTTCCTGAAGTCCAGAAGTTTGTCAAGGGAGTATTGCATATACAACCCCCTTTTGTGCCTCCAGTGGCACTGTGGGATCTCAACGTAGTTCTGGGATTCCTCAAATCACATTGGTTTAAAACCAGTCAAATCTGTGGATTTGAAGCATCTCACATGAAAAGTGACCATGCTCTTGGCCCTGGCCTGGGCCAGGCGAGTGTCAAATTGGTGGGTTTTTTCTCAAAAAAGCCCATATCTGTTTGTCCATTCGGACAGGGCAGAGCTGCGGACTCGTCCCCAGTTCTCTCCCTAAGGTGGTGTCAGTGTTTCACCTGAACCAGCTTATTGTGGTGCCTTGCGCCTACTAGGGACTTGGAGGACTCCAAGTTGCTGGATGTTGTCAGGGCCCTGAAAGTATAGGTTCCAGGACGGCCGGAGTCAGGAAAACTGACTTGCTGTTATCCTGTATGCACCCAACAAACTGGGTGCTCTTGCTTCTAAGCAGACTATTGCTAGTTGGATGTGTAATACAATTCAGCTTGCACATTCTGTGGCAGGCCTGCCACAGCCAAAATATGTAAATGCCCATTCCACAAGGAAGGTGGGCTCATCTTGGGCGGCTGCCCGAGGGGTCTCGGCTTTACAACTTTGCCGAGCGGCTATTTAGTCAGGGGCAAACACGTTTGTAAAATCCTACAAATTTGATACCCTGGCTAAGGAGGACCTGGAGTTCTCTCATTCGGTGCTGCAGAGTCATCCGCACTCTCCCGCCCGTTTGGGAGCTTTGGTATAATCCCCATGGTCCTTTCAGGAACCCCAGCATCCACTAGGACGATAGAGAAAATAAGAATTTACTTACCGATAATTCTATTTCTCGGAGTCCGTAGTGGATGCTGGGCGCCCATCCCAAGTGCGGATTATCTGCATTACTTGTACATAGTTACAAAAATCGGGTTATTATTGTTGTGAGCCATCTTTTCAGAGGCTCCGCTGTTATCATACTGTTAACTGGGTTCAGATCACAGGTTGTACAGTGTGATTGGTGTGGCTGGTATGAGTCTTACCCGGGATTCAAAATCCTTCCTTATTGTGTACGCTCGTCCGGGCACAGTATCCTAACTGAGGCTTGGAGGAGGGTCATAGGGGGAGGAGCCAGTGCACACCACCTGATCCTAAAGCTTTACTTTTTGTGCCCTGTCTCCTGCGGAGCCGCTATTCCCCATGGTCCTTTCAGGAACCCCAGCATCCACTACGGACTCCGAGAAATAGAATTATCGGTAAGTAAATTCTTATTTTTTGCAGCCAGAAGCCTGAACAAGCAGATCTCTATACGTCTAAAGATTGCCTCAGTAGTTTTTGTTTCTGTTCCTATAGATACGCTGACTTGGATGGCAGACACCGACATGCTGTGTATGATGGCAATTTACCTCATCCGTTTGCCATCACTGTCTTTGAAGATACATTATATTGGACTGACTGGAACACAAGAACAGTAGAGAAGGGAAATAAATACAATGGGTCTGGGAGAACTATGTTGGCCAATACCACTCACAGGCCCTTTGATATACACGTCTACCATCCGTACAGACAGCCCATTTGTAAGTACAGTTACTGTGAAGCATTATGGGTAACCATGCCTATGATTTTCATCTTATAGCTTTTATTATTCATTTAGCATTTTCTGTTCATGTCCAGTGTTTAATATGTACAAGTATTTTAGAAATTGGGAATAATCTATCTCAGGTAATTATGAGCCAGCTTTCAAGAGGCGCAACGACTATAGATAGCTGTTAGTCAATTAAAAGATGATAATTAATACTGTATGTCTCATTTATTCTGTATAGATGCAAATGAGATGTAGAAGGTTAAATGCATCATTTTTAATACTTTTTCAGTTTGCAAGTGATACAAATGTCTTTGACCGTGAGATAAAAAATTATTTAGATTACAGCATAATCATTATTTGGCGATATATTTCGATTTTCAGTGCAGAATATAGTAGGATTTAGGTCATTTGAAAACGTTCTTGCAGAGGTAACACTGGAGGTCATTTACAAAATAGTAAAAATGCGTGACTGTAGATCGAATGGCATTTGGTGATGTCATGTGCCTGTTTTGTGTGATTGCACATGGCTTTGCTGAAACATTTAATAAATACAGTCCTGATGACCTTTCATGGTCAGGAATATTATAAGAAAATTATGCTGTAGTAACCATTGTGTTAGGAAGCCAAAAAGTGAAATGAAAGTGATAGCTGGCCATATGGCACATTTGTACTCTTTCCCCTATTCACATAGGGTCCTTTTCTGTGCAGAGTACATCTGTCACTTGCACACAGTGGAGGCAGCCATTTTGTGGGCTGAACCACTGTTCATGAGAATGCAGCTTATCTGTTCACTGTGAACCAATAAAATCACAGAGGGGGTAATTCCAAGTTGATCGCAGCAGGAATTTTGTTAGCAGTTGGGCATAACCATGTGCACTGCAGGGGGGCAGATATAACATGTGCAGAGAGAGTTAGATTTGGGTGTGGTGTGTTCAATCTGCAATCTAATTTGCAGTGTAAAAATAAAGCAGCCGATATTTACCCTGCACAGAAATAAAATAACCCACCCAAATCTAACTCTTTCTGCACATGTTGTATCTACCTCCCCTGCAGTGCACATGGTTTTGCCCAACTGCTAACAAAATTCCTGCTGAGATCAACTTGGAATTACCCCCAGAGGCAAGAAGTGGTTCAGTTCACAGATTGTGGTTTTTACTTCTCCTGTGGTCTACCATTTTAATCACAACTTTCCATTCTAATTCTTATGTGGCTGTCTCATGTTCTATTATTTCCACATTACCCCTTCATCCTTTTTGTATACGTTTTCTGCTTTCTCTCTGTTTGCAGTTCTATTCTTTTTTTGTTAAAGCTAAGTTATTCTTGTAAATCCCGACAAAATGACAGTTTCAAATATAGGGGGACATTTACTAAGCAGTGATAAGAGCGGAGAAGTGAGCCAGTGGAGAAGTTGCCCCATCAACCAATAAGCAGCTCTGTATAATTTTATAGTATGCCAATTATAGATGTTACTTCAGTGCTGATTGGTTGCCATGGGCACTTCTCCACTGGCTCACTTCTATGCTCTTATCACTGCTTAGTAAATGTCCCCCAAAGTAACATATATTGTAATGAATTGTTTGTTTTGAATGAATAAAAATGTGCAATTGGCCATTTTAGTGAATAACCCCTGCGGCAGAAACAATGGCGGCTGTTCCCACCTGTGCCTCATTAAGGATGGAGGACAAGGATATAGCTGCGAATGTCCAGACAATTTCCTGGCCATGCATTTCGGGAGTATAGTCCGCTGCCTCCCATCTTGCTCTAGCACCCAGTTTTTATGTGCTGATAGTGAGAGGTAAGCTTGTCTTAGTCATACGTTTATTTCTGCTCTAAATGATGCTTACAATTACAGCCTTTTATTGTATATTGCAAACATAGCAGCTGAGATGTTTCATTGGAGATCTGTGGTGTTTAGTTACATTGTTTTCAGGTTTGTTCACATATGAGACGTGCATTCTTCCCAACTGTTCATATTTTGGCAGGACAGTCCAGTTTTCGGGCACTGTCCCGCGGTGGGGAGGAAGCATGGAGGCCCCCTCTCACTTGCTACTCTGCTTAGAAGAGCAAGCAGTGAATCGATAGATAGAGACTTTGTGCATTCATCTATTCAGTTGGGGGCATATCATCAGCTCTCAGAGTGCTGGATATGCCCCACAACATGGCAAAGATGGGGAAGTATGGCTAACGGTGAGGCATTTACTGTGAAGCCTCGGCCCTTGCCAAGAGGCCACACCCACTATAGCTATTGATGCAACCTTGCCATAATAATGGGCACCATGGTGTAAAAGTAGGCTTATGAAACCTCACATTGTTGCATTGATATCAGAGGCATAAAAAGCGCTATTATAGAACCCTGTGACCCCACTGAATGATTTCTTTGTTACATTATGTCATGGTATACAGAAAGCATAATGTAATTAATATGGTGTCGTGAGCTACTACATTTACTGTAAAAATTCTACTTCTGTGACGTTTTTCACATACTGTAATTATCTAAAACAAATTTCCCTTCATTAAACAGCACGATTATTTAATGTGGTTGATTTTAAGTAACTGATCACTAAACAATACAGTCACAGTGCATCCCCGCTGCCAGAGATACAGACTTATCCATGGTTATGATTACATGTTTTGTTACCCAATAATGTATATGGGGTTGGGTACAGGATGCCGGTGGTCGGAATACGAACAATAGCATCCTGACTGGGTGTGGTTCGTTTTATCGACAGTGTCTAGGTCGACAATGTTTAGGTCGACCACTATAGGTCGACAGTCACTAGGTCGACATGGATGGAAGGTCGACAGGGTTTCTAGGTCGACATGTGCTAGGTCGACAGGTCTAAAGGTCGACATGAGTTTTTCATATATTTTTTTTTGTGATTTTATCATACTTAACGATCCACGTGGACTACGATTGGAACGGTAAAGTGTGCCGAGCGAAGCGGTAGCGGAGCGAAGGCACCATGCCCGAAGCATGCGAGCGGACGCGGTGCACTAATTTGGGATCCCGGTCACTCTACGAAGAAAACGACACCAAAAAAAAAAAAAAATCCTCATGTCGACATTTAGACCTGTTGACCTAGCACATGTCGACCTAGAAACCCTGTCGACCTTCCATCCATGTCGACCTAGTGGCTGTCGACCTATAGTGGTCGACCTAAACATTGTCGACCTAGACACTGTCAATCTTCAGACCGGATCCCTCCTGACTGCCATAATCCCAACAGGTTGGAGCAACTGAACTAACTCTAACCCTACTCCTAACCCTACCCCTGCCTTCCTAAACTAACCCTATTCCTTTCCCATTACCCTACCCATCCCTTCCCACAGCCTAACCCACCCTTCCCGGATCCTAACCCACCCTTCCCGGAGCCTAACCAAAACCCTACCCCCTGCAGCCTAACCCTAACGGTCCCCCAGCAGTCTACCCTACCCCTTCCTTCCTTGGCATCAGCAATCTGACAGGTGTCGGGATTCGAGCCCTGGTCTTCTGACTGCCGGCATTCCGTCCGTCGGGATGCCAGCTACATCCCTGGGTATGACATGCAAGTTATGCACTATTCATTTGGTAACTGGCATATATGAACTCAGTGGTATATGAAAAATGGTCCTATGATATCATACTATAGAGAAGAATTTAGATATTTCAGTAGTGTCTCTCTCTTGTGCAGATGGAGTAATCTGCATTGTAGCATTTTGATCACATTACAAGTAATTGGATTGACCAGTGACCACTATTTTACCTGGAAAAACAATAGTTGAAGATTGTGACATTTTGCATATTTTGTGAATGTGTTGTAACTTGTAACTGACTCACATAAGGGCATAAGCACAAAATTAGTGTATTTGGGTAATATGTGTAGTTGAGTGTATCTTACACTTAGGACTATGAGTTGTAGAGAGGTGGAGCGGGGGAGGCAAGGGGCAGACTAACCTATGCCAATTACAGTAATAGTGCTTTGTGCACTTTGCACACATTATTGTGGTGGAAGTAGTGGAAATATGCCTGTCAGGCATAATTAATATTATTTTTTTAACAGTATATCCCTCCCCCAAAAGTAGTTTCAGCACTAGCGCTCATAGCATACTGTAGGTAGGGTAATTTAAAAAAAAGTGACATTATGCGTTTTGGTGCCCTAATGTTCCCAGTAAGTATTAGTGGTTGGGTATGCTGGCGCTTGTTGTAGTACAAGTGCCAGCATAACCATGGCTGCCAAGGCATAATGACACTTGTAGAAGTACATCCACCAACATGCCGTGGCATGGCATTATTATATAATGTATATAATTTGGTTCTCCTACACCACTTGTAAACATAATTAATAGGCATGATATTTTCCATTGCAGATGTATCCCTATATGGTGGAAGTGTGATGGACAGCGAGATTGCCGGGATGGCTCAGATGAGCCCCCTACCTGCCCTCATCGGTATTGCCGTGTAGGACAATTCCAGTGCAGTGATGGAAACTGTACAAGTTCTCACTTCTTGTGTAACACTCACCCAGACTGTCCAGACAACTCGGACGAGGATACAATACTTTGTGGTAAGCCTGTAGACAAGAGGGGTCCATCTTTGTCATCTCCCCCATTAGAGGACAACAGTGCGGTTATTCTCGGAGTAATATTTTGTCAAATATTTCAGTCTCAGCCACACATGTACAAATGAGTACATGCCTCGTTTTCTGTTCACCATAATGTGCCAACATGAGAATATTGACTATTAGAGGGGAAGATGTAAGAAATAAAACTTACTTATCTGACAGTTATGTAAATGTTCTACTGCCACACATATAAATATTTTGTTTATATTAAAGCTCCATTTGTTAGCTATGATGCTAACAGAATAAACAACCCAATTCAGTATGTTGTAATGCTAATGAAAACTGGGCACACATGGACCGATCTGTCACTTGGCTGTAGCTCGGAGCGACTGGATCTAATTTAAATTTGGACACAAGATGATGAGGAAATTGGACATACTGGATGGTATTCAATTCTTTTCACACCCTTCTACACCTGTTCTGTTTCTGCTGACGGGTGTGGATAATCATTTCAGCTCACTACCCCCAGGATAGCGAGGGCGCCCAACCCTTTACACAGCTAAGCCTGATTACTATGGGCGCGATATGGGATCACTTTAGAAAGGAGATTGGGCGTGATATATCATTTGAATACCGCCCACTGTATGCAGAGATTCTGTGCTAATGACAAGCAGTTATATCAGCGGGAGCTGGTTAATGTAAATAGAAACATGCACAAAACATTCAGGCATTTGGCCCATTTTGGAGATATTGGGCCAATTTGGGTATCCTGTATCACTTTGTGTGTCACAGTAGAGAATAAATATGTTTTTGGGAAACATTTATCTGCATTGTATTTATGGTTGCATAACCTTTATATTGATCCTCCTTTATTTTCTTTCCTCTTTTATCTTCCTGCTTCCTCTTCATTCAGAATGCAGAATGTCATAATCCGTAATGCATACTTAATTAACTTAATGTTACTTATACAATTTGTTTGCAGCTAATCATCAATGCGAAGACCATCAGTGGCAATGTGCTAACAAACGCTGTATCCCTGAGGCGTGGCAGTGTGACACAGAGGATGACTGCGGGGACAACTCTGATGAAGACAGCTCCCACTGTGCATCTAGAACCTGTAATCCCGGACAGTTCAAATGCAACAACGGACGCTGCATCCCACAGAGCTGGAAATGTGACGTAGACGATGACTGCGGCGATCACTCAGATGAGCCCATTCAGGAATGCAGTAAGAAATATCACAAAGTTTCATTATATTTATATAACACATTATTGTCCTGTAGTAATTCCAAGTGACAGGAATTCTTAGAAAGTTCTCTGTCATATCTACGTAAGGTCACCACAATGCTCTAGATTTTCATTAACTATCTTTTTTTTTTTTCGTTTTAACGACAATGTTTCAATAAAACCGGTTTTGGTTCATTCTCAAAACATTTTTGCTAAGGAATACACATACACAATAAGTGAAGTTGATAATAATTAATAATAATAATATAATTATTTATATAGCGCTTTTCTCTAGAAGGACTCAATGTCACTTTACAGACAGATAAAAAAAAACGATAGCACATAATACCCAGGATTTAATTATACAGCAAACAGAGGCGTAGTGAGGGCGGCGGCGGTGGAGCTCATGCTCCAAGCGCCTGCCTCTGGTAAGGGCGATGTAGTTCAGCCAGCAGCTAACACTGTGCTGCCAGCGGCATGTCACACAGTGCTTTGTGGCTGCGCTGCGGGAGGAGAAGGGATGGATGTTCTCCCCGGTGCCACCAGCACAATAAAGGTTTTTTTTATGGGCACAGCTCACGATGTCATGACTGAAGACCAGTAGGAGGCCTTGGGAAGACACGGGAGGGGGGGATTGCAGCCAGCCAGCCAGCCATATGGAGACAAGCGGGGGAGGCAGCCATGAAAAGACACAGGGGGAAGGCATCCATGGGGAGACGCAGGGGAGGTGGGGGAAGACAAAACACAGGGGGAGAGGCAGACATGGGGAGACACAGGGGGAGAGGCAGCCATGGGGAGACAATGGGAGGATAGGCAGCCATGGGGAGACACAGGGGGAGAGGCAGCCATGGGGAGACACAGGGGGAGAGGCAGCCATGGGGAGACACAGGGGGAGAGGCAGCCATGGGGAGACACAGGGTGAGAGGCAGCCATGGGGAGACACAGGGTGAGAGGCAGCCATGGGGAGGCACAGGGGGATTGGCAGCCATGGGGAGACACAGGGTGAGAGGCAGCCATGGGGAGACACAGGGGGATAGGCAACCATGGGGAGAAACAGGGTGAGAGGCAGCCATGGGGAGACACAGGGGGATTGGCAGCCATGGGGAGACACAGGGGGAGAGGCATCCATGGGGAGACGCAGTGGGGAAGCAGCTTTGGGGAGATACAGGGGGGAGGAAGCCATGGAGAGACACCCCTTTAATTTAACCCACATGCACACTTGGGGTGGGGGTTGGGGGGGCGCCATAGCACGCATGTGCTCCAGGTGCCGTGGCTACACGCTACACCTCTGACAGCAAACAGAAAACCGCACAGAGAGTACAAAAAAAGTAAAGTAAAAAATAACAAAACCTAGGGAGCACAATAAGCAAAATGCAGGGTTGTCACAGTCATTTTGGGTAATAAAGTCTATTCATTCCACCCACTAAAGGTACCAGGCGAGGCAGCCATCTTGTGTATACTACGTAGGATTTCCCTGGGTGGAAGAAGAGATGATACATAATGGGTGATTACAGTGTCCTAACGCTAATAGTAGGGTCCTAACATAACCCTCTGCTCCATGTATTTTTTTATTCCACCTACAAGCGTACTAGGTGAGGCAGTCATGTTTGGCGCACTTTAAAGATTACACTGTGGTAGATAAACCATACGAAATCCCATGGCATATATGGAATACTGACACGTGTGTAATATAATATACCTTATATCAGTGGTTTTCAAAACTTCTTTGAATCACGGTGCCCTAGAGTATCAGAATTTTTTTTCACGGCACTCCTAGGCCAAATGTTTCTTATTGAGAAATGTTAAAAAAAAATATTACATTAAGTACATTGTTTTATATATATCATCTTAGATTCAGTTGTGTGGTGAGGGACAAAATTTGCTTCTGTTTGTCCACATACAGTATTTTATGATTGGCAGCCATCAGCACTGTTTTTTCCTATTACATTGACCATAAATAAGCCCAGGGTGCCACGGGCACACAGTTTGAGAACCATATGCCCTATATGTATAGATCAACATGCAGTACATACTGCCCATGGAGGAACCATCCGAGGCAGCCATCTGGGGTGCACTGCATAGGTTGCTGCTGGCAGGGTGTGCAAATAGTAGAGGTATAGCCAGTATCGGATCTTGCTACGGGCACGCAGGATTTTTTCCCGGGGCGCTGCCTTCCGAGGGGCACAGCCGCCGTCCGGAGGGCACCGCCGCCGTGTCAAGATCCGCTACTGGTGGTGCCCCCCCGGTGCTGTGCGGTGCTGTGCTATGCGGTGCGCAATGACGTCATCGCACGCCACACGGCATTGTGGGAGCGGCACATAGACGCTAGGGGTCATAATTGACCTCTAGTGTCTATGCTGTGCTATGGGAGAGAAGTCATGACGTCTCTCCCATAGATCCGAGGAGAGGCGCCGGTGGCCGGAGATGGAGGACAGCAGAGGTCGGGAAACAGGAGCGGGGATGGTGAGTATTTTTTTTTTGGGGGTGATCAGCGCTACTGGGGGCACAGTACTGGGGGCACAACTGCTGAGGGCACAGCTACAGGGGGCATAACTGACCACGCCCCTTCTACGCAGCCACGGCCCTATTTTTCCGCCCTGGGTGCCACAAGGCCTAGATCCGGCCCTGGGTATAGCATGCAGTGGAGGTTACAGTAGGAATATATAAGAGAAGAGCAAATCACAGTGGCATAAAAGGCAATATTAAAACAGTGGTGAGGTCAGTGTAAAAGTAATGGCATGAGAATTCACAAGTTTCAGAGAGAAAAAGATGATATTCACAGGGGCTAAGGAGCAAGGTGGTCCAGTCGCATGGGTGGAGGATACTTTGGGTCTTATATTCATCTGTTTATAAATTGAGAGTATGTTATATATGTGTACTAAATTTGGATGTTATATTTTTGAATTATAGCCGTGTGTGCAACATTTTTGTGTTATGCTTGTTTTCAGTGGGTCCTGCTCATCGCTGTGACAATCACACGGACTTTGACTGTAGAACAAACTACCGCTGCATCCCACTGTGGGCTGTGTGCAATGGTTATGATGACTGCCGAGATAATTCTGATGAGCAAAACTGTGGTAGGTTAGATCTCCATCTTATTTTTGACTACATAAGCATTTAGCATCTGTGTCCTGGTCATTAGCTGACATGTCATGTGACATCATATACTGTTATTAAAGTACATCCAACTCTACACAGTTGAGGAAACTTTTATGTGAAATTAACAAGTCTTCATGAATGTGAAGCTTATAAATTCAGTAGGATTGTTAATTAATAAACATTAATAGAATATTGGTTCCACCTACAAATTGATCATTTAGCATAGGTGATGGCTGAGCATAAAAGTATTTACTTTCCTTTCCTTAAAATTAAGATTCATCATGTATGTTCTTACTCAGTGTTATGTACAAGCTAAAAGTCATGGGAGAGATCTACATACATTCCATTCATAAATAAACAAAATACAATTGCAATGTGATAATATCCAGGGATGCAATATATTTTGGGTGGTACAGTTGCCTTACTTTACAAATAGTAAATTATACATAGAAGCACTAATTCAGCATTTGGAATATTCATTACGTACTGTAAGTATTCTTTCCAAAACTCATACCCAAATTATTATAGTAGACAAATATAATATATACTACAGGTGAGTATCCCATATCCAAATATTCCGAAATACAGATTTTTTTGAGTGAGACTAATATAGTGAAACGTTTTCTGATAGCTCAGTGAATACAAACTTTGTTTAATACACAGAGTTATTAAACATATTGTATTAAATGACCTTCAGGCTGTGTGTTAAGGTGTATATAAAACATAAATGAATTGTGTGGATGTACACACACTTTGTTTAATGCACAAAGTTATAAAAATATTGGCTAAAATTATCTTCAGGATGTGTGTATAAGGGCCCTCATTCCGAGTTGTTCGCTCGCAAGCTGCTTTTAGCAGCATTGCACACGCTAAGCCGCCGCCTACTGGGAGTGAATCTTAGCTTAGCAAAATTGCGAACGAAAGATACGCAATATTGCGAAAAGATTTATCTGTGCAGTTTCTGAGTAGCTGGAGACTTATTCTTCCAGTGCGATCGATTTAGTGCTTGTCGTTCCTGGTTTGACGTCACAAACACACCCAGCGTTCGCCCAGACACTCCTCCGTTTCTCCAGCCACTCCCGCGTTTTCCCCAGAAACGGTAGCGTTTTTTTCACACACTCCCATAAAAACGGCCAGTTTCCGCCCAGAAACACGCACTTCCTGTCAATCACATTACGATCACCAGAACGAAGA
This sequence comes from Pseudophryne corroboree, assembly GCF_028390025.1. Lineage (NCBI taxonomy): Eukaryota > Metazoa > Chordata > Amphibia > Anura > Myobatrachidae > Pseudophryne > Pseudophryne corroboree. Next base: position 114,464,744 of record NC_086450.1, read on the forward strand.
AAAAACCTCGTAATGCCGTGAGTAAAATACCAAACTTCTTAGCAAATTTACTTGGCGCAGTCGCAGTGCGAACATTGCGCATGCACAATTAGCGGAAAATCGCTGCGATGCGAAGAAAATTACCGAGCGAACAACTCGGAATGACCACCAAGGTGTATATGAAACATAAATGCATTCTGTGCTTAGATTTAGGTCCCATCACCATGATATCTCATTATGCTATGCAATTATTCCAAAATACCGAAAAAAACTGATATCCAAAATACTTCTGGTCCTAAGCATTTTGATATGGGATAATCAACCTGTACATGAATTATAGCTTTGGAACATTTTATTATCAAATATAAATTAAAACCTGTTCTCAAGGTGGTTGGACGAACTTGTGCTGAAATAAACAGTATTGTATTGTTAGCGTGTAATCCATGTTATTGGGCTTTGCCTCATGAAGCAAATTCAGTAATTTCCTTCATAGAGAATCCTTCCAATAATTTCCTTCCTTGGCTGTATTCCAATGATTATTATACCATTTAGAGCTTAACAAAATACTTGTATAATCATTATGGTCACTGGGCCAGCAAATCCTACCTGTGAATGATTGGAATTTGCAGAACAAAGAACATGTGATCCGCTTGGGGATTTTCGCTGTGAAAATCATCGCTGTATTCCTCTGCGTTGGAAATGTGATGGTGACAATGACTGTGGAGATGGGTCTGATGAGCGCAATTGCAGTAAGTTGCTTGTGTTTGATGTTTTTGTGAGGGTCAAAAAAAAATGACATTGTAAAGACCCAACTATTATCTGCTCAGAGTGGAGGCAGACATTTTTTGGGTGGTTGATTCTATATTCATGAGAATGTAGCCTTACATAGCCTCCATAACATCACTGAAGAATAAACTCTCTCTGTAGTCAGTGGCTACTATTGAATTGCTAGGCCACATTATCCATTATTTCTTTAATCACCACTGCAGAGGTTGACATTAGACATTACTTTTTCATGTTTACAACAGGTGTTACCGTTATTTCTACAGTATGTCTTCTAGGTGACAATACATAACATGATTATATAATCCTGCGTTTTTTGTTTCATAAATCATTGGTCAGAATTTGATGGAAAATAAATATTATGGGTGGAATTCAATTAGCCACAGTAATTTAGTATGACTAATTGACCCTCCTGGGGCTATTCAGTTGTCCCCGAATCTGGCAGTCATCAGTAATTTTTTTCACCTGGCTGAGGCAGACAAAAAAAATCCCAGATAATCAGTCCTAATCAGCCCCGTTTTCAGGTACGTGAACTTATCACGGATTCTATGTTTTCGCCTAAAAATTTAACAAAATCGCGTTACAGAAAAATAGAGAAAAATGAGAATTTTCAGGGCTAATCGAATTCTCCCCTTAGTCACAGCTAGTTACAGATTTTCATTGGCTACAGAGAACTGTCCTCTAAAGAGCAGCAGGAAGAAAGACTCACTGACAAGCAATCACCGTTAAATAAGATGTATAGGAGAAAATTACTAATCACTTGTGCAATAAAGTCTGTTATTTAAACTGCAGTCTCCATAATCAAAGTGATCGGTTGGCATGGCTTAATCGGTCTGTGTTTTACAATGATTCGTCAATGTAACACGATGTTGTTCAAATGGTGTCGTGGAATATTCCTCAATATCCCAACAAGGTCATTTGTCCCTTTAAAACAGCATAACATGCTCAGTGAATTCCGTTTCCTGATCTTTGTCTTCTCAATACTACAGTGCTGTCTTGCTTGTAAATGCTGCACTGATTATCTGGCAATGAGCAGGAAAATTCCACGTATCTCTCAGTACATGTGTCAATTTTTTCTGCTTATCGCAGGCCCTCGGGAGTGCACAGAAAGTGAATTCCGTTGTGATAATCGACATTGTATCCCCAGCCGCTGGGTCTGTGATCACGACAATGACTGTGAGGATAACTCAGATGAAAGAGACTGTGGTGTGTAAATCTGTAACATATGTTTGTTTGGATATTTTTTTTTATTAATACAAAGCAAACGCAATCTCATAGAGGATATCCACTTAATTTGTGTAATAATATACGGTAACTACTACTACTACTTTATAAAAATATAGAGATACTGTATGCTGTCTTTTGCAGTCTAGTTATGATTTTCTATATAATGTGCAATCTCAGAACATGGTGACTGATGCTCCCGGGATCTGGTCTCTAGGTCGACAGTAACTAGGTTGACACAATCTAGGTCGACCACTATTGGTCGACAGTAACTAGGTCGACAGGGTTTCTAGGTTGACAGGGTCTCTAGGTCGACATGTTCTAGGTTGACAGGTCAAAAGGTCGACATGAGTTGTTCACAATTTTTTTCTTTTTTTTAACCTTTTCATACTTAACGGTCCACGTGGACTACGATTGGAACGGTAACCTTGCCCGAAGCCGCGAGCCATGCAAGGGGACACAGTGCACTAATTGGGGTTCCTGGTCACTGTCCGAAAAAAACGACACATTTTTTTTTTAAACTCATGTCGACCTTTTGACCTGTCGACCTAAAGACCTTGTCGACCTAGAGACCCTGTCGACCTAGTTACTGTCGACCTATAGACACTGTCGACCTAGTTACTATCTACCTTCCATACCACAACCGATGCTCCCAGTGCCATAATTCCTGAAATGTAATTTCATCCAATCTGAAGAGGCATAACAAAACAACATCTCTAACGCCATCAGTATATGTTCAGTACTTCCCATACCAAGAGAGAACTTCATATGATTGAAATGTCATGTATTCCTGCTGTGATTGCTATTCCCTATTATATGTATAAAAACTTATCTCATAGCTCTCATCTCATAATATCTCAAAGTGTTAGTAAATCCAGCATATTGTTGCTCTGTTTGTTCTGTTTCAGAGATGAGAACGTGCCACCCCGGATATTTCCAGTGTAACAGCGGCCACTGTGTTGCTGAGCGATTCCAGTGTGATGGAACAGCAGACTGCCTCGATTTCTCAGATGAAATAACCTGCCGTGAGTGCAGTAACACAATAAATAAGTGTGACTACAATAATATTAGCACGTGTTTATATGTGATTATTAAATACACCAGTCTTGTATATAAGAAGCATGTGATCATATGTTTTATTACTTTCCCTTTAAACTGAGCTGCGTGCAACTACAGTATTATTAATCTTTTGTGTGAGTCAGCAGAGATACTGAGACCATGATTATAGTATAAGTGGCTGAGTGAGTACTATGCCTATTAGTGTAGCAAGCCTTGCATGGAATTACACTGCACATGTAAAGAACAAGGGCCCTCATTCCGAGTTGTTCACTCGCTAGCAGATTTTAGCAGCATTGCACATGCTAAGCCGCCGCCCTCTGGGAGTGTATCTTAGCTTAGCAGAATAGCGAATGAAAGATTAGCAGAATTGCAAATAAATAATTCTTAGCAGTTTCTGAGTAGCTCGAGACTTACTCCTACACCGCGATCAGCTCAGCCCGTTTCGTTCCTGGTTTGACGTCACAAACACGCCCTGCGTTCGGCCAGCCACTCCCCCGTTTCTCCAGACACTCCCGCGTTTTATTTTGGCATGCCTGCGTTTTTCCGCATACTCCCAGAAAATGGTCAGTTTCCGACCAGAAACACCAACTTCCTGTCAATCACACTCCGATCACTTCAACAATGAAAATTCTTCGTTCGGACGTGAGTAAATCTACTAAGTTTTGTGCTAAAATACTTAGCGCATGCTCGCTGCGTACCATGCGCATGCGCATTTTTGCCTTAATCGCCCCGTTGCGAAAATCGGCAACGAGCGAACAACTCGTAATGACCCCCAATGTGCGAACGCATATGCGGGTATGAATTAATTACTTTATGCATGCTTCTAGCCTGGTTGGGCATAATAAGGTGGGATAGCGATGTTCTAATGTAGACCAAGTACAATAAGGGTGTGTACATTAAACTGTAAATGTATACAGAGCAGACCGGGAAAAAATAAGATTTTAAACCTACCAGTAAATCTTTTTCTCATAGTCCGTAGAGGATGCTGGGGACTCCGTAAGGACCATGGGGATAGACGGGCTCCGCAGGAGACATGGGCACTTTAAGAAAGAACTTTAGGTATGGGTGTGCACTGGCTCCTCCCTCTATGCCCCTCCTCCAGACCTCAGTTAGAGAAACTGTGTCCAGAGGAGACGGACAGTACGAGGAAAGGATTTTTGTTAAACCAAGGGCAAGATTCATACCAGCCCACACCATTCACACCGTATAACTTGTGATATACTAACCAGTTAACAGTATGAAAACAACATAGCATCAGTCCGAGACCGATGAAACTATAACATAACCCTTTAGTAAGCAAACTATATACAAGTCTTGCAGAAGTAGTCCGCACTTGGGACGGGCGCCCAGCATCCTCTACGGACTACGAGAAAAAAGATTTACCGGTAGGTTTAAAATCTTATTTTCTCTTACGTCCTAGAGGATGCTGGGGACTCCGTAAGGACAATGGGGATTTATACCAAAGCTCCCAAACGGGCGGGAGAGTGCGGATGACTCTGCAGCACTGATTGAGCAAACAGGAGGTCCTCCTCAGCCAGGGTATCAAACTTATAGAATTTTGCAAAGGTGTTTGAACCCGACCAAGTAGCAGCTCGGCACAGCTGTAGTGCCGAGACCCCTCGGGCAGCCGCCCAAGAAGAGCCCACCTTCCTAGTGGAATGGGCCTTGACCGATTTTGGTAACGGCAATCCAGCCGTAGAATGAGTCTGCTGAATCGTGTTACAGATCCAGCGAGCAATAGTCTGCTTTGAAGCAGGAGCGCCAACCTTGTTGGCTGCATACAGGACAAACAGTGCTTCTGTTTTTCTGACTCTAGCCGTTCTGGCCACGTAAATTTTCAAAGCCCTGACCACATCAAGGGACTCGGAATCCTCCAAGTCTCGCGTAGCCACAGGAACCACAATAGGTTGGTTCATATGAAAAGATGACACCACCTTAGGCAAAAATTGAGGACGGGTCCGTAATTCCGCTCTATCCACATGGAAAACCAGATAGGGGCTTTTATGAGACAAAGCCGCCAATTCCGACACTCGCCTAGCCGAAGCCAAGGCTAACAACATGACCACCTTCCAAGTGAGATATTTTAACTCCACCGTTTGAAGTGGTTCAAACCAGTGCGACTTAAGGAAACTCAACACCACATTAAGGTCCCAAGGCGCCACCGGAGGTACAAAAGGAGGCTGAATATGCAGCACTCCCTTCACAAAAGTCTGTACTTCTGGGAGAGAAGCTAATTCTTTCTAAAAGAAAATGGATAAGGCCGAAATCTGAACCTTAATGGAGCCTAACTTTAGGCCCAAATTCACTCCAGTTTGTAGGAAGTGAAGGAAACGGCCCAGATGGAATTCTTCCGTAGGAGCATTCCTGGCCTCACACCAAGAAACATACTTTCTCCATATACGGTGATAATGTTTAGCTGTCACGTCCTTCCTAGCCTTTATCAGAGTAGGAATTACCTCATCCGGAATGCCCTTTTCCACTAGTATCCGGCGTTCAACCGCCATGCCGTCAAACGCAGCCGCGGTTAGTCTTGGAACAGACAGGGCCCCTGTTGCAACAAGTCCTGCCTTAGAGGAAGAGGCCACGGAACTTCTGTGAGCATCTCCTGCAGATCCAGATACCAGGCCCTTCGCGGCCAATCTGGAACAATGAGAATTGTCTGTACTCCTCTTTTTCTTATTATTCTCAACACCTTTGGGATGAGAGGAAGAGGAGGAAATACATAGACCGACTGGAACACCCACGGTGTCACTAGGGTATCCACAGCTACCGCCTGAGGGTCTTTTGACCTGGCGCAATACCTCTGTAGCTTTTTGTTGAGGCAGGACGCCATCATGTCTATCTGGGGCAGTCCCCACTGACTTGCAATCTGTGCGAAGATCTCCTGATGAAGTCCCCACTCTCCTGGATGCAGGTCGTGCCTGCTGAGGAAGTCTGCTTCCCAGTTGTCCACTCCCGGATTGAACACTGCTGACAGTGCGCTTACATGATTTTCCTCCCAGCGAAGAATCCTGGCGGCTTCCGCCATCGCCACTCTGCTCCTTGTGCCGCCTTGGCTGTTTACATGAGCCACCGCGGTGATGTTGTCTGACTGAATCAGAACTGGTAGGTCGCGAAGTAAGGTCTCCGCTTGACGAAGGGCGTTGTATATGGCCCTCAGCTCCAGGACGTTGATGTGAAGACAAGTCTCTTGACTTGTCCAAAGTCCTTGGAAGTTTCTTCCCTGTGTGACTGCTCCCCAACCTCGGAGGCTCGCGTCCATGGTCACCAGAACCCAGTCCTGAATGCCGAACCTGCGGCCCTCGAGAAGGTGAGCACTCTGTAGCCACCACAGGAGAGATACCCTGGCCCTGGGGGACAGGGCGATCAACTGATGAATCTGTAGATGTGACCCGGACCACTTGTCCAGAAGGTCCCATTGGAAGGTTCTCGCATGGAACCTGCCGAAAGGGAATGGCCTCGTACAATGCCACCATCTTTCCCAGGACCCGAGTGCAGTGATGCACTGACACCTGTTTTGGCTTCAATAGGTTCCTGACCAGGGTCATGAGTTCCTGAGCCTTTTCTATCAGAAGATAAACCCTTTTCTGGTCCATATCCAGATTCATGCCCAAGAAGGTCAGACGAGTCGTAGGAACCAGCTGCGACTTCGAGATATTGAGAATCCAGCCGTGTTGCTGTAACACTTTCAGTGAAAGTGACACGCTGCTCAGCAACTGCTCTCTTGATCTCGCTTTTATGAGGAGATCGTCCAAGTACGGGATAATTGTGACACCCTGCTTGCGCAGGAGCACCATCATTTCCGCCATTACCTTGGGGAAAATCCTCGGGGCCGTGGAAAGCCCAAACGGCAACGTCTGAAATTGGTAATGACAATCCTGTACCGCAAATCTCAGGTACGCCTGATGAGGTGGATATATGGGAACATGAAGGTATGCATTCTTGATGTCCAGGGATACCATAAAATCCCCCCCTTCCAGGCTGGCGATGACCGCTCTGAGCGATTCCATCTTGAACTTGAACCTTTTCAAGTATAGGTTCAGGGATTTTAAATTTAAAATGGGTCTGACCGAACCGTCCGGTTTCGGGACTACAAACAGGGTTGAGTAATATCCCCTCCCTTGTTGAAGTAGGGGAACCTTGACCACCACCTGTTGAAGATACAATTTGTGAATTGCATTTAACACTAACTCCCTTTCTGGGGGAGAAGCCGGCAGGGCCGATTTGAAAAACCGGCAAGGAGGCACCTCTTCGAATTCCAGCTTGTAACCCTGAGAAACAATTTCTATTGCCCAGGGATCCACCTGTGAGTGAACCCAGATGTGGCTGAAAAGTCGAAGACGTGCCCCCACTGGGGCGGACTCCCGTAGCGGAGCCCCAGCGTCATGTGGTGGATTTTGTAGAGGCCGGGGAGGACTTCTGTTCCAGGGAACTAGCTGTGTTGTGCAGCTTCTTTCCTCTGCCCTTACCTCTGGCAAGAAAGGACGCACCTCGTACTTTCTTGTTTCTCTGTGACCGAAAGGACTGCATTTGATAATGTGGTGCTTTCTTAGGCTGTGAGGGAATATAAGGCAAAAAATTGGATTTACCAGCTGTAGCCGTGGAGACCAGGTCCGAGAGACCTTCTCCAAACAATTCCTCACCCTTGTTAGGTAAAACCTCCATATGCCTTTTTGAGTCGGCATCACCTGTCCATTGCCGGGTCCATAAGACTCGTCTAGCAGAAATCGACATAGCGTTGACTCTAGAACCCAGTAAAGCAATGTCTCTTTGAGCATCTCTCATATATAAGACAGCATCTTTTATATGTCCTAGGGTCAATAAGATGGTATCCTTATCCAGGGTCTCAATCTCCGCTGATAAGGTATCTGTCCACGCTGCTACCGCGCTACAAACCCAAGCCGACGCAATAGCCGGTCTGAGTAAAGTACCAGAATGTGTGTAAATGGACTTCAAAATAACCTCCTGCTTGCGATCAGCAGGATCCCTTAGGGTAGCCGTATCTTGGGATGGCAGCGCTACCTTTTTGGATAAGCGTGTCAACGCTATGTCCACCCTAGGGGAGGATTCCCACCGTATCCTGTCCTTTGTCGGGAAAGGATACACCATAAGAATCCTTTTGGGAATCTGCAGTTTTTTGTCTGGAGATTCCCACGCTTTTTCACACAACTCGTTCAGCTCATGAGAAGGGGGAAAGGTTACCTCAGGTTTCTTCCCCTTATACATGTGTACCCTCGTGTCGGGGACAGGGGGTTCCTCTGTGATATGCAAAACATCTTTTATTGCAATAATCATATATCGAATACATTTAGCCAATTTTGGCTGTAATTTTGCATCATCGTAGTCGACACTGGAGTCAGAATCCGTGTCGGTATCAGTGTCTACTATTTGGGATAGTGGGCGCTTTTGAGACCCCGAAGGTCCCTGCGACATAGGGACAGACATGGGTTGACTCCCTGGCTGTTCCCTAGCCTCAGCTTTGTCTAATCTTTTGTGCAATAAATTCACATTAGCACTTAAAACATTCCACATATCCAACCAGTCAGGTGTCGGCGTTGTCGACGGAGACACCGCATTCATTTGGTCCACCTCCTCCCTAGGAGAGCCTTCTACCTCAGACATGTCGACACACGCGTACCGACACACCACACACACAGGGAATCCTCTTATCTGAAGACAGTTCCCCCACAAGGCCCTTTGGAGAGACAGAGAGAGAATATGCCAGCACACACCCAGCGCTAATGACCCAGGAAAACACACACAATATGTTTACCCAGATAGCTCTGTAATCTGTATATTGCGCCAATTATGTGCCCCTTCCCTTCTTTAGAACCCTCTTTCACCGTGGATAAGCAGGGGAGAGTCCGGGGAGCTTCCTCTCAGCTCTGTGCTGTGGAGAAAATGGCGCTGGTGAGTGCTGCGGAAGAAGCCCTGCCCCCTCGGCGGCAGGCTTCTGTCCTGCTCAGACATCGAAAAAACCTGGCTGGGGCTCTTTATATATACAGTGCCCAGCTGTATATATACACATTTGCCAGAAAAAGAGGTTTTATCGCTGCCCAGGGCGCCCACCCTGCACCCTGCACCCTTACAGTGACTGCCGTTTGTGTGTGCTGTGTGGGAGCAATGGCGCACAGCTTTACTGCTGTGCGTTACCTCAGTGAAGATCTGAAGTCTTCTGCTGCCTCTGAAGTCTTCTTTCTTCTCATACTCACCCGGCTTCTATCTTCCGGCTCTGCGAGGAGGACGGCGGCGCAGCTCTGGGACGGACGGCGAGGGTGAGACCTGCGTACCGATCCCTCTGGAGCTAATGGTGTCCAGTAGCCTAAGAGCCTAACATTAAAGCAGGTCTGTTCCTCTCCCCTCAGTCCCTCGATGCAGGGAGTCTGTTGCCAGCAGGCTCCCTGAAAATAAAAAACCTAACAAATATACTTTCTTTCAGGAAACTCAGGAGAGCTCCCTGTAATGCACCCAGTCTCCTCTGGGCACAGTAGTAAACTGAGGTCTGGAGGAGGGGCATAGAGGGAGGAGCCAGTGCACACCCATACCTAAAGTTCTTTCTTAAAGTGCCCATGTCTCCTGCGGAGCCCGTCTATCCCCATGGTCCTTACGGAGTCCCCAGCATCCTCTAGGACGTAAGAGAAAGGCCCATGTACAACAGAGAAAGCTGCATGATTTGCAGGTGGTCCAGGGCAGGTACAAATACTGGATGGTGATGGAAGCTGTTACTAACAGGCTGCTTGTGATTGGCTTACACTGATTGATGCTTCGGTGCTCAGGCATACTTTTCAAAGTGTTTTTAAACTTTTATTTTTCGTAGGGTACACAAAACGGTATCCGTTCAGATGGTCGACACTCATTAGGTCGACCACTGTTGGTCGACATTGACATGGCAGACATAGACAACACATGAAAAATGGTCGACACATGAAAGGTCGACACATGAACGATTGGGAATAGTAACCTGTGCCAAGCGCAGCGGTAGCAGAGCGTGGCACCTTGCCCGAAGCATGGCGAGCGATGCGAGCCATGCAAGGGGACGTGGTACACTAATTGGGGTTCCTGGTCATGTTACGGAAAAAAAATTACACCAAAAACAGTTTAAATATCCATGTTGACCTTTTCATGTGTTGACTTTTCATGTGTCAACCATTTTCATTTGTCGACCATTTGTCCATGTCAGTGTCGACCAATAGTGGTTGACCTAATGACTGTCGACCTTAACACTGTCGACCATTCATACCGAAACCACACAAGATTTGGACTGTTGCTGCTTTATTAGAAAGCTTTTACCAGCAATTGCTATGTAATAGTAAATGCCTTTGTTGAACGTAAAGTAAACAGTTTATAACGTGGGTGCAAGTGGGTCTTAATTGTCTGTGATGTGTTCCTACTATAGCATAAAACAGTCGCATATGCTGCTATTGCAGAATGAAACGCATATTAAGCTATACATATGGGCAGAAATACACTCTGTGTGTGCACTTTTATTAGGAATAATTTACACCCAGCTGGGTACACAGAGTCAATGTGTAACGGGACGATATGGAGGCCGATGAGCAGACAGTAAAAAGCCGTATTTACAAAGCAAGGTTTACCTTTGTCGTAATTTTGAATACATAAAACATTTAGCTATTTGGGCCCTATACGTCAACTGACTCATGTCATGTGACATCACATGACTCTATTAAGGTGCACACAAATCTACGCACCAACCAATGTTTTCATTGAAAAATTTACGTAATATTGCATTTCTATTGTTAATTTTAAGTATATGCGAATGAAACAAAGAGTATTATGAAGAAAGATTCTGCAAAATAGACACATTTTGCATTGTAAAATTATCTTCTCCTTTTTGGAAAACTTCTTTTTAAAGTTATCTGAACTGGAGACATTAAACCTCAGCCTATTACTAATACAGATATCTAATTAAGAGCTTAATTTAATAGGTTAATAAAATAAAATAAAACATATAATTTAAATTTTGTCATGCTGCACGGTATAAAATTGATGAATCGGATATAATTACAATTGTAAGACATTCTTCCACCCAATTAATTCAGTAAAGAATGTTCTATAATCAACATGATGGCATGATTGCTTAAGCAATCATTCTAGACATAAAATGAATGCATGCATTAAAATTAAATTGGTTGTATGACAATGCTGGTTCCTCATTATTCAGACTCATTTAATAAATGTGATCAGTCACTTTTTATACTGTACACAGCAGGCTTGTGAGGTTTAGGCATTATTTGACAGGAGAGCAGTTAGATGCTATTCAGAGATCTTCTAAAATTCAAATCCATGTTGTTAAATTAGACAGTGCACCGTCCTTCCTTACAGCCTTTCTCATAAGCTGATTACAGGTAATATAGCAAAGCACTTTCCCAAATACACAAATATCTTTCCAAAAAGCCTGCAAGCATAGCCATAACCAAATACTGATTAACTGTAGCAATTTCGCTTTTACAAAATGTCAAACAATGTCATGTAATTCAGTCCTGAAGGAATAGCAGAATGCCATTGGGTTAGAACATTCACGTGAATGATATACTCATTTTTATATAAATGAGTATAAATTATTATTTATTCTAAAAGTGGAGTCGTTTGTAACATTCACGGCTCAATATGCAAATTATCAGGAGGACGGAACTAAGGAGATCTGTGATAAATAGATGTGACTAGGTGGATGTTCTGTATAACAGTGATATGGCTAGTGGCAGAGCTGGATTATGCATATTACAACAATCTAGGCCTATGTCATACTGAGCATTTAGGTGACTAGATTAAGTCTAACATATTTTTTTTCTGTGTTCTTTTTTAATTAGAAGGGTGGGAGAGCCCAAAAAAGTGTAATGCCTAGGGCCCCTTGAGGTTTTAATATATCGTTGGCAAGTGGAGGCGGGCATTATGGTGGGAAAATATAGTGTCTACTTGTTTGGGAAAAAATAGTCCAAACCCCAAACTAATTAAGCAGTAAAGGCTCTCCATGCGCTACTTCTTTTAGCTGGCACCCACCTCTTGTTCTTCCTAAGCACTCAGTACTGACTGTCGGGGCAATTCAGTTACTGACGAACAGATGATAAGCCGGCACTTCGTGGCCAAAACCATAACCTATTTTTCCCTCACACTCCATAGAGGTGTGCAGACAACTACCCCTTACACACCACACAAATAACCCGGTATGGACCCGGCATATTGCCAGGTTGGCACAGGTCGGTGTGCAGTGTGAAAGGGCCATGGTCGAATTCCTGGGTTGATTGACCCGGTAATTCAACCCGGGAATAAAGCAATGTTATTTCCGGGTTGAATACTGCACCAGTGGCAGCGTGAACGGGTTCCTGGATCGATGCGACCCGGGACCCTTTCACTACAATAGGGAGAGGCGGAGATGAGCTCATATCCCAGCACTGCCCCCGCAACCGGCTCCGCCCCCGCCGCTATGGCAACCGGGCGGCATATTGCCGGGTCGATAAGCCAGCTGTTGAGGTCCAATGCTGGATCCCACCTGGGAAGGACCTGTTTCCAATTCCTGGGTGGGATATGGCATTGGCGGTGTGAAAGGGGTATGACAATGCTGCCTGTACTGTATTGTGTCTGTTTTTCTGATTGCAACTGTCCACATGCATAGTCCTATAAAGACTAACAATTTGTGTAAGGTCTGAGCTGATTGGACAAGCCATGTTCTGTTGAGATGCTGCACATAAGATTCAGCCCCTTACACTGTACATATTCTATATAGTGTGGCAGATGCTCAATTAGTTTAGTGATATTATTCAGGTGCTTGAAAGAGAGGGGTATTTCTAAGTAAGAGAAAAAAGGCATTTTTTTTGTCCCCCAGCACCCTGAATGATAACAGTAACCAGATGTAATTCCCACATGATTTTTTTTCTTACTGTACATATTCTGCAGATTTAGAGGCTTGTTTAATACATTCGAAGTAGCAGTCGTTGAGGATGCATATTTGGTAAAAAGTGGACATTCTGGAGATGGAGCCTCTATAATTCAATTACATAGTTTGAGAATTTGGATAAAAAGTTATTAGAGTGTAACATTTGCCTTTAGTCCCTGCACATTAATAAAATGAAAATGTTAAATTCCATCCTTATATTATTGTTGAGTTTAGTGGCATAACTACAGAGTAGCTAGACTAGCAAATGTCCAGGGGCCCAGGAGGTGAAGGGGCCCAACCCAAAATTAGTCACCTAATACTGTAGACTAAATACATGATTTGGCAATTCATCTCTGTGTACAAGGTACTATTAAGTTACTATTCAGTTCAATAAGAGTTGTGACTTTTATTAAAATGATACAATGGCCCTGGGGATCAGCAGCGATGTGTGTATCAGAGCCGCCACTGCACTCGGGACACGTCTGCACTCAGCTTTTCCTTTCTGTATAAGCCGCCCCCAGACTCCAGTATAACTAGCCAATGGGAGTCTGGAGTGGGCTTATACGGGAAGGAGAATCTTAGTGCTGCATCCAAAGTGCAGCTGCAGCTCTGACACACAGCGCTGCCAATCCCAGGGGTCAGGCAGCTGTCACATATGTCATATGCAACATTAAAGGATGTTTATATGTTTTAAACCCTCCCCATGCTACAGTATGTGTGGTCTGTGCTGCAACCCAGGGGCAGCAGCCGCCATTGATAACGACTAGCAACAGGGTCAGCGGAGGCAATATACTTACAAAGCTTTGACATTGTCTTGCCGAAGTGCCACACATGTTTCTAATGTGCATGATACAGAAAGGACTTGGATATTATGAAACATGTATAACTAATTGTTTGTAGAAATCAAATGGGAGGCCCACCTTGCGAGTTTGCCGGGGGCTTCCGTGCCTCTAGTTACACCACTGGCTGAGTTGTGTGCTTTAGTAGAGCACTGTTGAAGCATTACCGATAATGCAGATGTTTATAGTATTTTTCATTGTGCAAACCGGACCAGGGTTGGACTGGCCCTCAGGGGTACAGAGGAAACCATCAGTGGGCCCCACTGTCTGGGGGGCCCCTTCCTCTCCACTATGGATCAGGTTCCAGACTGTGCACTTGAATTGTACATTATACATGTTACCTTATACTGCACAGGACTATGGTGTATTACTCTGATACATTATCATGCATGCGTTAGCAGTATTTACTATATATATTTATCAAGGAGACCAGCCCATGCACTCTCTCATGGTTAGGCAAACCAATGTGGCGGCTGGCCACACCCCTTCAGGAGACTGGCCACCTCTAAACATGGGCCCCTACTATTGCATTTCCCCGTGGGCCCTTTATGCCTCAGACCGACAGTGCACCGGACACCTCCTTTGTCTTTATTATTTGTCTAACACTGTTAATTTGGTTTCTATTTAAATTTGAGACACATGGATATGGTCATTTATTTAGATATTCATATAGCATCATACAACTTCAGAAGGAATAATGTCTCAGTGTCTGTCATCCTCAGCAACGCGCTATCCAAACGGTACATACTGTGCCCCGTCCATGTTTGAGTGTAAGAATCATATCTGCATCCTACCATACTTCAGGTGCGATGGCGATAATGACTGTGGGGATGATTCTGATGAAGAGCTAAACCTTTGCTGTAAGTTGTGACTCCACGTATTGTGTGATCACCATTACCGGTGACTAATAGATGCGTCGTTCTGTGTCCTGAGTGTTGGGTATATATTTCACAGTGGACATCCCTTGCGATCCTCTGTTTCGATTCCGATGTGACAACAACCGCTGCATCTACAGACATGAGATCTGCAACAAAGTGAATGACTGTGGCGATGGAAGCGATGAGACAGAAGAACACTGTAAGTGTTTTAAGATCTTATCTGTATAAAACATGTTTCCGCCGTTGTTGTTGAAGCGTAGTTGCCTGCTATGAGCAGCTCAGTAATGATTTCATACTACTTGTGATTGATAAACTTACAATAAAGATTTCAATGTATGTAGAAACCTTTGGTAGTACATCTCATACCTAAAGTGTCCCGCTAAGATTGCCTTACTACATAGTGCTTTCTGCAATAGTTGGAGTAATATTCATGAAACCTTTGTAAAAGGATAAGTGGATATGTTGCCCCTATCAACCACTAAGATTCTAGATGTAATTTAGCTAGTACATTGTATAAAATTATAGCTAGAATTATTATTTCCATTATTATGAAATTATTGGTTGATATGAGCCACACCTCCTCTTGTCCACTTCAGAAGGCTTGGTAAATCTACCCCTTAGGAGAGAGTAACGTATGCAGGGCTCCATGCTTTTTCCCATGTAGACTTCCTTCTTCCTGTTACATGTAGAGGAAGCTGGCCCAGGATCTGATAGAATACTTCCTCCTATGTTTTGCCTATTACCTATCAATACAAGGTTAACATATTTGATCAACTGAGCAGGGTTAGGCTATATGCACACGGATGCGTATTAGTTAATTATTCCTCTCCTCTGTTCTGTTTTTGACAGGTGAGCAAAATATAGATAGAAGCGCACTTAGAAATTAGTGATCTACATGGAGGGATTGGTTGATCAAGCATGGGGGAAAGTATTTTGCCCTGTTTGTTCCCCATCATCAACCTTACTAAAACAGCCACCGCCACCTGCTCTGCTCCACCGTGTATTGTTTAAAACGCTAAAATGACATTGGCGGTATCCTATTAGCCGCGGTAAATTACCGCAGCTAAAGGTCTCACCGGGAGCTATCCTATTAGTCCTGATAAACCGGTGCGAGGCATGGCTTATCAGGGATTTTGTTTCACCTGCCTTGGCCAGGCGAAACCAAATCCCGGAAACAGCCCCGTTTCAAGCGAAAATGAGTCTGTTTCTCACGAAAATACTTAGGTTTCACTGAACCTGTGTGTTTTTGGGAGAAAAGGCATTTTTTACAAGTGATCTAATAGGATAGCCTGTTAAAAAAATAATAATAGGTGAAACATCAGGAATAACTGCGAAAGATGTTTTACAGCGGCTATTAGGATACCGACCATTGTATTTACTGTAGGTTGTGCAGTATATGTATTACATTTAATGATTTTAAGACTATAGTTTGTCAAAATTCTATGAAGAAAGTAAAGATTGCTGTGTACACTACGATTTATTCATCAGTAGTGATCCCATACTGATCGTATACTATATGGACGGGCTCGATGATCACTGAGAAGTACTGTGATCACATTGTGATCATATTACTTCCTCTTTTGCGCCATTAGCTGTGCTACTGCGCATGTGCAAACGGAGGTTGGCTGCTATAAGGAAATGCCATCTGGAGATGGCGTTGGTGCCTGGGGTCAACCTGTCGAATACATAACAATCCCATATAAAGTAACTTATTGGGCTGCGGCTGCTGTCAGATATAGAGGGACTGTAGCAGATATCGGAGCTATTCCACAAATATACTTTAATAAACAGTCCCCTTAGACTGTAAACTCCGATGGAGCAAGGATTGATGTGAATGACAATTCTTGTATGTACATTATAATAATGGCAACTATATAAATAATTCATTTTTAAATAGATCGTATTTATGTCCATTTTGAAAAACACACACAAAAACAGATAAAAGCTGAAGTACCAAACGTACTACCTGTTTTTGTTTCCACCTTGCAATAAATTAATTTACTCATTTTGTTAGTTACCACTAATGATGTAATGCTGAGTATGTTTATGGTTTAATATAATAATTTCCAACATTGGAAAAATGATGAATGTGGAATATTGTCTTGTTTTTCCAGGCAGGCCACCCACTCCTAGACCATGCAAAGAGGAGGAGTACAAGTGTGGCAACTCTTACTGCATCCCTCATCACTATGTCTGTGATAACTATGATGATTGCGGGGACAGTTCTGATGAAATTGGGTGTTGTAAGTATATATTTTTTCTAATTACATCTATAAGAACCTCATTGTTCAGTTTGCCTATCACTGTACATGCTCCAAAGCCCAGCATACACAGCTACGGGAAGTCCAGAGTTGTACACATCTCAGGCACCTCACTACAGAAGGGCCGTAATGGAGCATACTTATAGAGATGGTGTCTCACTTAATTTCGGGCTCTGCAGAGCTGGCAGGAAGCATACATTTATTTATTCTCAGACAGATCTCTTGCATCAAGGATAGGGCTGGTGGAAGTACACGTCAAGTAATGGTGATGGCTTTAAACCCAAGCGTATGGACAGGGTTGGTAGGGCCACAGAAAAGTGTATGTCTTTGCCTACAGGTGAAAATACACATTTAGTTTCTTGCACAAAATGCCCAAGCAATTTATGACTGACTTCAACTCTAATCAGAACCTTAAAGTTATACATGTCCATAATGGACATGCGTGACTTTAAGTCATCAGAAGACCCAATGATCAACTTTCTGCCATGACATCATATGTGAGGGGCGTTGGAGCCGGCCTAGGACGCATTAGTACCCTGCTGCAGAACTGTGTTCTGATTCATGTTTGTAGATAAAGCAAAAAAAAACAAACAACTGGGCAAAACCATGCTGCACTGCAGGTGGGGCAGATGCATATTTGCCGATTTTGCTGAGGGGGCAGACCGATCAGCGCATACGAGGTGTGGCGGGCGCAAAAGTAGGCAGTTTGCGGGGCGTGAGGGCACGATTGAATCATCAGGGCTACGCCCTCGCTATACAGTGCCAAGAAAACAGACATTGCAGAGCAGAAGATGGGGATACAGTAATGTAATTCAGCACAAATCACGTTATCGGGCCCCCTCGGACCACTCACTTTTGCTCTATAAGTAGACAACCGAAGGGGTGGGGGTGCAAGTAGCTGGATGGAGGTGCGGGAGACATGCCACCTTTCCAGGGGGCCGTGAGAGGATGTAGTTATGTGACCGGCAGTCAGGAGACCACCGGTCACAACACCGACGGCTACATCCCGTCCCCGTCCCCATCTGAATCCCGACAGTCGGCATGCCACCTAGCAGGGACTATTCCCACTCGTGGGTGTCCACAACACCCATAGAGTGGGAATAGAACCTGTGGCGAATGCAGCTCGCCACCATGACCGAAGCGTGGCGAACGCAGCGAGCCCACAAGGGGCTTCGTTGTGCTCACCCCTGCCCCTGCCAGCATTCTGCCTGGATCCCGAGGTCGGTATGCTGACCGCCGGGATCCCCAGTGCCAGTAATGCATACCCAACCCGCTGTGAGCACCACCCTATTTTCGGGAGTCTCACTGCCTTTCCGGAAGAGTAGAAAAGTATGGGCAGATGTAACATGTGCAGAGAGATTTAGATTTGGATGGGTAGTGTACAAACTGAAATCTAAATTGCAGCTGTCTAACATTTGTGGACCACATGCAAAAGCAGCCAGTATTTACCCTGCACAGAAACAATATAAATGTATTTCCTCCCTTTGCATGGAAACATGGGCAATGGGCAAAACCATGGGGGTAATTCAGACCTGATCGCAAGGGTGTGTTTTTGGGCAATGTACAAAACCATGGGGGTAATTCAGACCTGAATGCTAGGGTGCGTTTTTTGCATCCCTGTGATCAGGTAGTCACCGCCTACAGGGGGAGGGTATGGTATGTGTGCAGGTGATCGATCGCATGTGTAGCAGACCTGCACAAACATAAGTTTTTGCTCAGCCCAGGACTTACTCAGCCGCTGCGATGATCGGGGCTGGAGCTGACGTCAGAAACCCTCCCTCCAAACGCCTGGTCCCTCCTGCGTTTTCCCGGACACTCCTTTAAAATGGTCAGTTGCCACCCACAAACGCCCTCTTCCTGTCAATCTCCTTGCGATCGCTGGTGCGTTCTGAATTTTTGCACCATCCCATCGCTGACCGGCGAACCCCGTTACTGCGGACCGTCGCGCCTGCACATTGCATACGCATGCGCATTTCAGATCTGATCGCAGGCTGTGAGAAAATGCAGCATAGCGATCAGGTCTGAATCGGCCCCCATGTGCACTGCCGGGGGGGGGCAGATATAACATGTGCAGAGAGAGTTAGATTTGGGTCGGGTGTGTTTAAACTGAAATCTAAATTGCAGTGTAAAAATAAAGCAGCCAGTATTTACCCTGCACAGAAACAATATAACCCACCCAAATCTAACTCTCTCTGCACAAGTTATATCTGCCTCCCCTGCAGTGCACATGGTTTTACCCAACAAATTTGCTGCTACGATCAGATCTGGATTAGGTCCAGACACAAATTTACTTACAGTACTTTTTTTTGCTTTACTTCCAAGCATGAATCAGGTCCTGTTCTCATACTGTACATCTCTCTCTAGTATAGCATCCTCTTTTATTAAGAAAAATATAAATAGAAGAGAAAGGTAAATGCAATTTATATAAATCTATTTCTATGTTGCCCCTTGAGTAATGATTCCGTAACATGTACATATATGTCCATTATGGAAAATACATCACTACTAATATTGATAAAATACACATGAACAGATGCCGCTTTAAAATAAACATCCACACAAACAGGAAGAGGTGCTTCTCTAAAGGGCGGTTCTAATGCCTGGAGAATGAGGACATTCAGCGCTTCATATGTATACTGCTTGTGTATAGTGCTGAATTCAGCTCTTGTCATATGTTCAGAGCACTGATTAGTCTGTTAGGGGTATATCTACTAAGATTTGTATTTCCCCCGTGTTTGACCGAGATCAAACACGGGTGATATTGATCAGACACCAGTGCTTTTTTAAATCGGACTAAAACACAGGAATTACTATGTTCCTGTGTTTTAGTTAATCATGTTTTCCGATGGTGTGCTTGTGTTTGAGCTGCATCAGTACAGCTCCCTGCCAGTTAAGTTGATTTAACCAAGTTACTCCATCAGAAATTATATGTTTAATCTGTTTTACTCCTAATTAGACATAGGATCTGGACGACACTGTGGTGAAAATATCTGTGAGCACAATTGCACTGACTTAGCTGGTGGTGGATTTATTTGTTCCTGCCGACCAGGATATAAAGCCAGTGAAACTGATCGAAATTCCTGTATTGGTAAGTCATAAGTGATCATTTGTATATTGATTACAGAGAGAGAACTAAATTACTGCTCTTGATGAATGAAGTACATTATCCTATTATCTTATACCCGCTCACATATTCAGCAAAAAGGAAAGGATCAGAAAGATGAAAAGTCTTCCAAACCTTTGTCAGGTGCTACTGTTACAGGAAATATATGCAATCTATTATTTACAAACCTTACTGTCCTTTTGTGTTTAGATATTGATGAGTGTGAATTATATGGAACATGTCCACAAGACTGTAAGAATACCAAGGGAAGCTATGAATGCTTCTGCACTGAAGGATTTCGATCTGTTGGAGACCAAGATGGAAAGCAGTGTGCCGCTGATGGTATGCACAATGTATATAGGATACTGCAGCATTAATTACTGGAAATATAACTAACATTACTTTGGGTTACTCTGCTGATATATACTGTATTTTTCAGCAATCTATGACTATAAGAGACAGCAAATTGATCAATGGTTAAGTGACAATATAATGAAGACATTGACACGGATCAGTCTTCCCAGCTCATTAACATTCTTTTATACAGAAACCATTTTCTGGCTCATGTTTAAAGCAGTAGTCATCATTAGCCGTGTGCGTCGGAGTAGGTGCTACATGGCTACTGATTACAACAGACCTTTACAATCACCCGAGCTGTTACTGCACAAACAATGGGGGCAGATGTATTAACCTGGAGCAGGCATAAGGAAGTGATAAACCAGTGATAAATGCACCAGCCAACCAGCTCCAATATGTAAATTAACAGGATCTGATTGGCTGGTGTGTTTATCACCTTGCACTTATCACTGGTTTATCACTTCCTTATGCCTCCTCCAGGGTAAAACAACTGCCCCTATGTTTCCTAAAATATTTTTATTTTCCATTACTTGTAGTTTCGATGAAACAGGTAAAATTAACCTTTCCTAGCGATGCATTTTAACATCTGCTACGCTCTTCTTCTGTCCGCATTCATGTTGCCACTTAAATGCAGTCACAGTAAATTTTCTTAGATAAGGGGTTTGCGGAAATATTTGTTTATGGAAATTGTGTTTGATGGGATCCGAGGTTCCTGTAAAGACATGTCATGATGATGAAAATGCTCAGCTAGAAAATAAAAAGAGCAAAAAATTTCAGTATGTTAAAAATATTTAGAATACAACGTCATATTAAAGTATAACGTTAAATGTCTTAGTCCGGTCTTGAGAAGCTTCTGAACCACTGCAGGTCAGTCTCTCCCAAATGTGAAAAACGTCACTATATTATCATCATTGTTTGCATGTGTCAACTAGTGCATGCTCATACAGCCATTTTATTATCGATTATTATCATACAGTACAGCCACTTCATTATTAGTCATTGTTATAATAGCAAGTTGATCATCAGTTAACGTTAGGGTATTAGTGCTTTAATTTGTTACTTGCCAGGATATCCATAAAAGTATTATTTAATTAATAGAGTTTAAGTAACACTTAGGGGGGTATTTACCAAAGCTTTAAAAAAGAGATAAACTTGTGAGAGATAAAGTACCAACCAATCAGCTCCTAACTGTAATTTTTCAAACACAGCATGTAACATGTAAGGCAGAAGCTGCTTGGCTGGTACTTTATCTCTCACAATTTTATCTCTCTTCGATAAATGCCCCCCATAAGAGTAAATGAAGGAAGATGTATATAATTAAGAAAGATCGCCAGCAATCTCACAAAAAGTGCATTTTCAGCGCTTAATAAATTTGGGAAGCTCCATGTTCCATGTCTCCTGCGTAGACAATTTATAAATGTTGCTGATATGGAAAGTATGAAAAACATAAAGAAATCACAGTTTTCTGTATTTTCTTTTAATGAGAATTGTGATGATACGGTAAATCCTGTGTGCAACCCCCCCCCCCTCCCCTCCTTCCCCCACACACCTTTAGTACACACACCGAGTGGCAAGTCCATAGGTTACGGAATGATCCTTCGCTCTCAGTGTCAGAAGACTCAAGACTCACCTTTTTGTAGGTGCTCTGATGAATGGATCACCAGTGGGCAACTAATATCCTACTTTGTGCAATGTGTGCTGCCATCATGTGTGGTAGCAGCTTTCACCACAGTTACTGATTCATGTCTACAACCCTGCCACATCACTGGCAGCTGCTCCAAAAGGCAAGTTGCCAATGGTTGCTCTATCAGTGGTTCCTGCTACTGATCCTGATTACTGTATAAACTTTCAGCACTGCGTGATATCATGGAGATGTGTATATATATATACAGGATAATAACAGTAAGCACATCCATACATAGAAGAGTACATGCATTATTGTGTATCATAATGTTACAGGCATCTCCCCGTTACTGCTGTTGCCGGACAGTGTGCGAATAAGAAGATACAACATGTCATCTGAAATATACTCTGATTATATTGAAAATCAGCAGCATATCCAGGCCCTGGATTATCACTGGGACCCTGAGGGAATAGATCTCAGTGAGTGTTCATGCATTTATTTCTAGCGTTACATCACTCTGTATCCTTATGTCTCTGTTACTTGTTTATAATGCTGTATATTTCTGATGTGTAGCCACAAATGGAGCACAATGCCTGTACATGATCTGATTTTATCATGTTCAGACATGACAGTAAATTTGAAGAGTATATTTATCAAATGGAGAAAAAGATTTAAAGATGATACTTATTAATCAAGTCCCGCAGGTAGAGATGGCCATCAGCAGATGCACCAGTAGTGGTCATCACGGGGGCTCTCCTGTCATAACTGCGGAAGCTATTTGCTGCACATTTAGAAAGGACAGGGATGGGAAAAAGAAAAAATGGCAAAGATCATCATGATGTCAGTGATTGTTCAGTAAAACATATGGAAATAAGCAGTTGTATGTACAGCGAGCTTTATTTTAAAACATACACTATGGGCCTAAAGGGCCCTACACATATCACGATGCGCCGCCGAAGTGCCCGACGGCCGATACGGCCGACGAGCGACCCGGCGGCGGGGGGGCAGTGACGGGGGGAGTGAAGTTTCTTCACTCCCCCCGTCACGCGGCTGCATTGAAGTGCAGGCAAATATGGACGAGATCGTCCATATTGGCCTGCATGCACAGCCGACGGGAGACCAGCGATGAACGAGCGCGGGGACGCGCATCGTTCATCGCTGGAGTCTCCACACTGAAAGATATGAACGAGTTCTCGTTCATTTATGAACGAGATCGTTCATATCTTTCAGAAAATCGGCCAGTGTGTAGGGCCTATAAGTCAGACCTGATCGTAGCAGCAAATTTGTTAGCAGATGTGCACCGCAGGGGAGGCAAATATAACATGTGCAGAGAGAGTTAGATTTGGGTGGAGTGTGTTAAAACTGAAATCTAAATTGCAGTGTAAAAATAAAGCAGCCGGTATTTACCCTGCACAGAAACAATATAACCCACCCAAATCTAGCTCTCTCTGCACATGTTATATCTGCCCCCCCTGCAGTGCACATGGTTTTGCCCATTGCTAACAAATTTGTGCTACGATCAGGTCTGAATTAGGCCCTATATGTCTGGGACCAACCATGTTATTGCTTAATTGACATACAGTATAATTAAATATCCTCTAATGACTCCAGTGGAAGATTGCCTTGAATTTCCCTAGCCAAAAGTGATGAATCAAAAAATGTGTTCTATTTTAGTAAATTGGAAACTGTTTTATCACTTATGGCCACCAGAACTTAGGTGGGACCTGTACAATATACAATAGAATGTAGATTGCACAAAGGCAGTATATATGTAGATCTATATATCAGGCTGCATTTGTGTGTAAGGGTATC
The DNA here is from genome assembly GCF_028390025.1 of Pseudophryne corroboree. Classification (NCBI taxonomy): domain Eukaryota; kingdom Metazoa; phylum Chordata; class Amphibia; order Anura; family Myobatrachidae; genus Pseudophryne; species Pseudophryne corroboree. The sequence continues at coordinate 114,488,555 of NC_086450.1, forward strand.
AAATATGTAATATAGCATCTGGTAAAGCAGTTTTAACACCCATACCGTGTATGGAATCCTCTTTGACTCCTGTTTCGGCCCGTGCAACCTGTGGCTCTCCACGTGTTGTGGAACTATGTTAGAGGGATTAGAGGATAGTGGTCCAGCAATGAAATCACCATGTTGATGCTAATAAGCAGTATCTTTTGGTGAGAATTATCTTTTTTATCCTAAATCATATATTTATCATTATCTTGAGATGTGTGTATACATCAGTAATATGTTACTTTCAAAGCGAAGTGCCACTGTCCACTTCAATAAATTTATACAAAGAATATAGAGGGGCTGGGACATGTGAAGTTGAACTATACTGTAGGTGCACTTAGATCAAGGGAATTAATATGTAAGGGTCAATATTATAAACCCATGTTACTGATTAGGCTGGTGTTATTTGTGTTAAAATATAACTTTTATTATCAGTAATAAGTGTCTATAATAGACACTGTAAACAATGGTCAGCAAAATATAAAGGTAAAGGATACGGTTGAAGAACTTATTGCTAATGTCTTGTGTTCAGACTTTTGAGTTTGCCTTGACAAAGTACATTAGCAAAACGCATCGGCTGCCGTTTGCTTATGCACTCTTAACATTGCTGATTTCCTCTAGATGAGGACTGCTTTTGTGCAGTATTTCTAAACTATTATTTAAAGAGGTACCATCCAGTGGAAAATAAGTTTGTATAAGTGATCCATTTATTATTTCATATGTGGCTGTATTATGTAGGGACTGATAGGCACAGACCTTGCAGTGCCCCAAAATGTTTCTTTTTGCACCTATTACTAATAACTGTGATTGAACTTGTGAGAATTACCCTTGCAGACACCGACAGGCTCATTCCTTCAGTCAGGGGCGGATTGGGAACAAAAAGCGGCCCTGGAAAAAATTGTACTAGTGGCCCCACATGGGCAGCACCAGAGGTGTAAGGTCTAGCCATGGGCCATGGCAGCAACAAGACTTTCCAGATATTATGAGCACATTATATGATACACCTTTAGAATTTAGGAAACTACCGTATATACTCGAGTATAAGTCGACCCGAATATAAGCCAAGGCACCTAATTTTACAACAAAAACCTGGGAAAACTTATTGACTCGAGTATAAGCCTAGGGTGGGAAATGCAGCTCTAGCCGTACACAGCCCTCATACTGCCAGATATGCCCCCACAGTGCCAGATATGCCCTCATGCTGCCAGATATGCCCCACAGTGCCAGATATGCCCTCAGGCTGCCAGATATGCCCACAGTGCCAGATATGCCCTCAGGCTGCCAGATATGCCCCACAATGCCAGATATGCCCTCATGCTGCCAGATATGCCCCACAGTGCCAGATGTGCCAGATATGCCCCACAGTGCCAGATATGCCCTCATGCTGCCAGATATGCTTCACAATGCCAGATGTGCCAGATATGCCCTCATGCTGCCAGATATGCCCCACAGTGCCAGATGTGCCAGATATGCCCCACAGTGCCAGATATGCCCTCATGCTGCCAGATATGCCCCACAATGCCAGATATGCCCCACAGTGCCAGATATGCCCTCATGCTTCCAGCTATGCCCCACAGTGCCAGATGTGCCAGATATGCCCCAGTGCCAGATATGCCCTCATGCTGCCAGATATGCCCCACAGTGCCAGATATGCCCTCATGCTGCCAGATATGCCCCACTGTGCCAGATATGCCCCACAGTGCCAGATATGCCCCACAGTGCAAGTTACTTACCCATCCGTCGCTCCCGCGCTGTCTTCTGAAGGAGGGACACGGAGGGCACAGCGCGCGGCTCTCCTGTGTCCCTCCTGCGTCTCCGGCGGCAGCGGCGTGTGTGTGTTAAAGGAAGTGCCGGTTCGTGCACTTCCTTTAACACACACACGCCGCTGCCGCCGGAGACGCAGGAGGGACACAGGAGAGCCGCGCGCTGTGCCCTCCGTGTCCCTCCTAAATACTCACTCGAGTATAAGCCGAAGTGGCTTTTTCAGCACAAAAAAAGGTGCTGAAAAAGTCGGCTTATACTCGAGTATATACGGTATATAATTCTTTAGAAAGATATATTTTCTTGCTTATTACACCAACTGTATCCCAATCACTATTCACTCAATCTTATATGTCAGCCAAGCAGGCAGACAGAGCATACACTAGATCATCTGCAATCACAGGCTAAGTGGCAAAGTCATTTTCATATATGCAAATTGTTTGGCATCTTATTCATTATAAATAGGACCACATGTACTCAAACAAAACAGGCCCCGCGGGTGCGTCGGCCCACCGGGAATCTTCCCTGTGGACCCTATGGCCAATCCGCCTCTGCCTTCAGTACAGAAGACTGTGTGATTGAATAATGGGGGCCATAAATCTATAAATGGGTACACACTGGTTCCGACTCTGCTGACAATTTCTCTTAATGCCAGTTCAAGCGATATTGAGCGTACACACACTGCAATCTTGCTAATGACCTAATGATATATCGTATCGCTTGGACGCATACGATTTATCGTTGTTCATGCACACACTAAACAACCATCGTTATGATCCCCTTGAAATGTAAACTTGAGTGGCATGAAGGTGACGTCAAATTGGACCAACATATCGTATGTCGCCCAGTTTGCCATACACACTAGGCAATGTGCACAATATTGCTAGGTTTGACGTGCAGCAGGGACGACCAGCGACTGCCGCTAGCGACCAGTGTGAGCACGCAATCACCCATACACACTGAGCGATGAAGGCTATTTATCATTATGAACTGGCAAATCGGCCCAGCATTGCTCTAGTAGCTACCTAGCTTCCCTGATGCCTATCTGGAATGTCAGTGAGTGGACACTGATGAACAGTGCTTTCTCGGGGGATCAGCAAAGACCAGCAGCTTCAATAACTCGAGAGAGACTCAACGATTCTGATCATTTTTGGATCGGAATCAGGGATTCGAGATTGTCCAATAAACTGAATTTTGTTGATCACCCAGGCATCGGGAGAACAGGGAATTGCCCTGATGCCTGATGTATGGGCCCATTGAGGCCGGAAAGAGCTTATATCTCAATTACAGTGCAACAGTGTATAACTAATTAATTATTATATATTAACAACATATACTTTTACTGGGGTTGGGTATGGTATGTCGGCTGCCGACACCGGGATCCCGGCAGCATCCCCTTTTACTGTATATATTGTACGGAGAATCTTATTCTGCTGACAGGATTTTATCCTACAGCAACTAGATACAGTACATTGTGGAAGTTTTACAGAATAATAACATGACAGATATTTACCCTGTAGCTTCAATGCACTCAATTAGATAATCAAGTAGGAAGAAACCTGGCATTCAGACACTATTTATAACATCAGCTGAAGTTATAGTTCTGAATATTATAGTGATATATTACTATAGGGGAACTATAAAATCCAAGTTATATGACACAGATAACTACTGTGACATGTAAAAACATAATACCATATAATTGTCTAGCTGTGAATAATTTTCTCTTGAAGAATCTAATTTTCTCCTAACTATCACTGTGTCTGGGGGATTGCTGCATACCTAGAAGATTATACAATATATCTATCTCAGTTTTCCTCCATGTACTGTCACTGACAGGTTCTAATCCTGCTGTGGATTCATAGTAAGGCTGGTACCACAGAACATTAATACCTGTGGTACCAAGCATTCACTGCCAACCTCTGTCAAATACGGTATGCTGGGGTTTGCAGCTAAATGACTGGTGAGACAAATAATACATGCCTCTGATTTAGACCATGGGGTAAATTTACTAAGATGGGAGTTCTATTTAAGATGGGATGTTGCCCATAGCAACCAATCAGATTCCAGGTATTATCTTCTAGAAGGTGCTAGATAAATGAGAAGTAGAAGCTGATTGGTTGCTATGGGCAACATCCCATCTTAAATAGAACTCCCATCTTAGTAAATTTACCCCCATGTATCCTAATTATATAATGCAAGTGTATCGGCTCACTTATTGCTTTTCCTTCTATACTTTTAATAAAGAACTACTTTAAAGGGACTTTGGGCCTAATTCAGACCTGATCGCAGCAGCAAATTTGTTAGCTAATGGGCAAAACCATGGGGGTAATTCAGATCTGATCTGCGCATGCGTATGCACCGCTGCAATGGGCATCAACGCCCTGCGACAGGATGGTCCAAAAAATCAATTTGCAGGTGCGATCGCAAGGAGATTGACATGAAGAGGCCATTTGTGGGTGGCAACTGACCATTTTCTGGGAGTGTCAGGGAAAACACAGGCGGGATCAATTGTTTTCAGGGAGGGTGTCTGACGTCAAATCTGGTCCCAATCAGCCTGATGTGATCTCAGCGGATGAGTAAGTTTGTGCAGCTCTCCTACACATGCGAACGCACACCTGCACAGCGAAAACCCACTCCCCCTGTAGGCGGTGACTGTCTGATTGCAGGGCTACAAAAAAAGCTGCCCAGTGATCAGATCTGAATTACCCCCCATGTGCAGTGCAGGGGGGAGGCCAGATATAACATGTGCAGGCAGAGAGAAAGTTAGATTTGGGTGGGGTGTGTTCAAACTGAAATCTAAATTGCAGTGTAAAAATAAAGCAGCCAGTATTTACCCTGCACAGAAACAATATAACCCACCCAAATCTAACTCTCTCTACAAATGTTATTTCTCTTACGTCCTAGAGGATGCTGGGGTTCCAATTAGTACCATAGGGTATAGACGGGTCCACTAGGAGCCACTGGCACTTTAAGAGTTTAATAGTGTGGGCTGGCCCCTCCCTCTATGCCCCTCCTACCAAACTCAGTTTAGAAAATGTGCCCGGAGGAGCCGGTCACAGCTAGGGGAGCTCCTAGAAGTTTTCTTAGATTTATTATTTTCTAGAGTTTGTTATTTTACAGGGAGGCTGCTGGCAACAGTCTCCCAGCTTCGTGGGACTTAGGGAAGTGGAGTAGGGAACCAACTTAATAGACAGTTAATGGTTCTCTACTCCGCTGACAGGACACTGAGCTCCTGAGGGTGCTGATCGCTAGCCCACAAGGCCGACCGCTCACTTCCGCAGCACGTCCACCACCCCCTAACAGAGCCAGAAGATAGAAGGTGGTGAGTACAGCACCGGCATCCCGGTTAGCGGGTCGCCGGCGGATATGACAGGCAGCACAAGGGTGAGAGCGCAGCTCTGACGGCTGCGCTCTGTGAAGGCTCAGCAACATGCACTGTATGTAGGAGCTACTGAGGGGCGTCCTGAGCCAGCGCGATTAAAGCCTACACTGGTCACATAGTTAACGGGCTAATTCCACTGATAACACTAATACCTCAGGCCAGTATAAATAACAAAGTGCGGGAAGCTGCGCTCCATTGCAGGGGGCGGGGCTTCCCTTCAGAGCGGATCCAACGGCTCACCAGCGCCATTTCCTCCCTGCAGATCTCCACACAAGACGCTGACAGGGAAATGCTGTCCCTCCACATAACTCCAGCACCTCTGCGGTACCAGGGGGTTATAGATTAAGGGGGAAAGAGTGTAATAAGTATACTAGCTACCCAATTAAGGATAGTTAGTCAGCGCAGGACTGTTAGCTTAATAACAGCCTGAAAGGGCGCGGTGTGGCTGGTTCCTCATACTCTGTGACTCTCTGAAGGTACTCTGGGGGAAACTGTGTCTGACATTTTCCTGTGTGTGTGTAAGTATGCATATCTCACATTATAATGTCTAAAGATTTTGTGTCCTGTGCTGCAGAGTGTTTATCTTCTCCTGGGGAGTCTATTCCATGTACTCAAAACTGCAATATACTTTCTCAGCCTTCTGAATCTGAACCCCCATGGGTGGATTCATTAAGGGGAATGATGTCCCATATTTCAACAAGGATATCGCATACTGAGAAAATCTGTGGAAGATATGATGTATTCAGCTCCCACTGCTTTGTCTAAAAACCCACCTACATACCCACAGAAACATACACTTGCTCAGATAATGCAAGCTGACACGGATACCGACTCTGATACAAGGGACGGTGAGGGGGATATGCAGGAAGGGGGGGATGCATCCCTTGCTAAAGGGGTGCAACTGATGATTGAAGCCATTAGGGATGGTTTGCACATTACTGAGAAGGTACCTGAACAGGAGGAGTCCTATTTTACCGTAAATAAGAAATCCTTGCTTACCTTCCCTGCTTCTAAGGAGTTAAACTCCTTGTTTGACAATCCTGGGAAAACACAGAGAAAAAATTCCAGATCCCTAAAAGAATTCTCATTGCTTTCCCTTTCCCTGAAGAGGACAGAAAGAAGTGGGAAAACCCACCTATAGTGGACGCTTCTGTATCTAGGTTGTCTAAAAAGGTTGTTTTACCTGTACCTGATTCAACCTCCTTAAAGGAGCTGGCTGACTGTAAGATTGAGACTACGCTCAAATCACTATACACTGCTAAGGGTGGGGCCCTAAGACCCCCTATTGCTTGTGCATGGATTTCTAGAGCCATAGTAAAGTGGTCAGGAACATTACCGGAAGACTTAGATACTATGGATAGGAGTGACATTGACTTGTTCTTACGTCACATACAGGATTCGGCAGGTTTCATGGTGGATGCCATGAAGGACATTGGGGTGCTTAATGCGAGCTCTACATCCATAGCAGTCTCGGCACCCAGAGGACTCTGGCTACGCCAATGGACTGCAGATTCGGAATCCAAGAAGACTGTGGAGAGCCTACCCTTCACAGGTCAGGCCCTGTTTGGGGACGCACTGGATGCGTGGATATCCACGGTGACTGCGGATAAGTCGACTTTTCTTCCATCCGCAGCTGCACCAGCTCGGAAATCTTATCCTACGCCTACACTGCAGTCCTTTCGGACCGCAAAATTTAAAACGTCCAAAGGTCCCCCCACCTTCTTTAAAGGAGGTTGGGGAAAATCCAGAAAACCTGCACCAATAGGTTCCCAGGAACAGAAACCAGGTTCTGCTTCCTCAAAATCTTCAGCATGATGGTGGACCTCCCAGCCTGGAGATAGGGCAGGTGGTAGCGAGACTAAAAGATTTCTGTCACGTCTGGGCATCATCGTTCCTAGACCCCTGGGTCAAAGATATTGTTGCCCAGGGGTACAGACTGGAGTTTCAGGAACTCACGCCTCAAAGATTCTTTAAATCAGGCTTACCAGCTTCGCTGACAGAAAGTGCTATCCTACAGGAAGCCATTCAAAAATTGGCACAAACAAATGTCATTGTTCCAGTTCCACCTCTCCTAACACACAAGGGTTATTACTCAAACCTGTTTGCGGTACCGAAACCAGACGGTTCGGTAATGCCTATATTGAACCTAAAGTAATTGAACCCCTACTTGAGGGTATTCAAATTCAAGATGGAGTCTCTGAGAGTGGTGATCTCCGGTCTGGAGGAGGGGGAATTCCTAGTGTCCCTGGATATCAAGGATGCGTACCTTCACATTCTGATCTGGCAGCCTCGTCAGGCTTACCTACAGTTTGCACTACAAGATTGCCACTATCAGTTCCAGACGTTGCCATTTGGCCTCTCCACTGCACCGAGGGTGTTCACCAAGGTCATGGCAGAGATGATGCTCCTCCGCAAGCAGGGAGTGAACATAATTCCATATCTGGACGATCTACTTATAAAGGCATCTTCCAGGGAGAGGCTGTTGCAGAGTATTGCTCTCTCAACTCAGCTGCTCAAGGATCATGGGTGGATCCTGAACCTTCCAAAGTCTCATTTGGAGCCGACAAGGAGACTGCCCTTCCTGGGGATGATTCTCGACACAGAAGTGCAGCGGGTGTTTCTACCGGTGGAGAAAGCATTGGTGATCCAATCAATGGTCTGGGATGTCCTGAGGCCAGCCCAGGTATCGGTTCATCAGTGCATTCGCCCATTTAGGGAAAGATGGTAGCCTCCTATGAGGTGCTACAGTACGGAAGATTCCATGCACGGTTCTTCCAGCTGGATCTCCTGAACAAGTGGTCGGGATCACATCTCAACATGCACCAGCGGATACGCCTGTCACCGAAAGCCAGAATTTCACTCCTCTGCTAGCTCCAAACTTCTCACCTACTCAAGGGCCGCAGGTTCGGGATTCAGAATTGGATTCTTCTAACCACAGATGCAAGCCTCAGAGGTTGGGGAGCAGTCACCCAGGGGGAAAACTTCCAAGGAAGGTGGTCAAGTCAGGAATCTCTCCTTCCAATAAATGTTCTGAAACTGAGGGCCATATACAACGGCCGTCTACAATTGGCACATCTTCTGCAAAATCAAGCCATTCAGGTTCAGTCGGACAACATCACAGTAGTGTCCTACATAAACAGGCAGGGCGGAACGAAGAGCAGAGCTGCAATGTCAGAGGTAACAAGAATCCTCCTCTGGGCAGAAAGACATGCGGTGGCATTGTCGGTGATCTTCATTCTGGGAGTAGACAACTGGGAAGCGGACTTCCTCAGCAGACATGATGTCCATCCAGGAGAATGGGGCCTCCACCCAGAGCTATTCGCAGAGGTAACAAGCCGCTGGGGCGTACCTCAGGTAGACATGATGGCCTCTCACCTCTGCAAGAAGCTTTGGAGGTACTGTTCAAGGCCGCAAGACCCACAAGCAGTGGTGGTGGATGCCGTGGTAACTCCATGGCTGTTCCAGTCAGTGTATGTATTCCCTCCACTTCCACTCATCTCAAGGATTCTCAAGTTTATAAAAAGAACAAGAGTTCAGGCGATCCTCATTGCTGCGGACTGGCCAAGACGGGCTTGGTACGCGGATCTTCTGAAATTAATTCTGGAGGATCCGAGACCTCTTCCTCTTTGCGAGAACCTTCTATAACAGGGGCCGTTCGCCTATCAAGACTTACAGCGGCTACGTTTGACAGCATGGAGGTTGAACGCCAGATCTTAGCTAGGAAGGGCATACAGAACAAGGTCATTCCTACTCTGATCCAAGCTAGGAAGGGAGTAACATCTAAGCATTACTATCGGATTTGGAAGAAGTATGTGTCTTGGTGTGAATCCAAGAAGTTTCCAACGGGGAAGTTTCAACTAGGACGTTTTCTCCTCTTTCTGCAGATGAGTGTGGATGTGGGCCTACGCTTGGGCTCCATAAAGGTCCAGATTTCGGCCTTGTCCATTTTCTTCCAGAAACAATTGGCTGCTCTCCTGGAGGTTCAGACATTTTTGAAAGGAGTTCTGCACATCCAACCCTCCTTTGTGCCTCCTACGGCACCTTGGGATCTTAATGTGGTGCTTCAGTTCCTGCCATTGGATTGGTTTGAACCTTTACAGGAGGTGGACGTAAAGTTTCTTACTTGGAAGGTGGTCACACTGTTGGCATTGGCATCTGCAAGATGTGTGTCAGAATTGGCGGTATTGTCGTCGCACAAGAGCCCCTACTTGATTTTCCATGAGGATAGAGCTGAGCTCAGAACGCGTCGGAAATTTCTTCCAAAGGTTGTATCGGATTTTCATATCAACCAACCTATTGTGGTGCCAGTGGCTACTGACACCTTGATCATCTCAAAGTCCTTAGATGTTGTGCGGGCTTTGAAAATGAATGTGAAGCGAACTGCTCGTCACAGGAAGTCGGACGCGTTATTTGTCCTTTGTGATCCCAACAAGAGAAAATTTCTCGCTTGATCAGGCTTACTATCCAGCATGCTTTATTCTATGGCTGGTTTGCCGATTCCAAAATCAGTTCAGGCCCACTCTACCCGTAAAGTGGGCTCTTCCTGGGCGGCTGCCCGGGGTGTCTTGGCTCTTCAGCTTTGCCGAGCAGCTACTTGGTCAGGGTCGAACAAGTTTGCTAAATTCTACAAGTTTGATACTTTGGCCTCTGAAGACTTAAAGTTTGGTCAATCTGTTCTGCAGGAACCTCAACACTCTCCCTCCTGTACTGGGAGCTTTGGTACATCTCCATGGTACTAAATGGAACCCCAGCATCCTTAGGACATAAGAGAAAATAGAATTTTAATTACCTACCGGTAAATCCTTTTCTCGTAGTCCGTAGAAGATGCTGTGCGTCCGCCCAGTGCTTTGAATTCCTGCACTGTTACTTGGTTAAGTATTGTTGGTTCAGCTGTTGCTGAATCGTTTCATGTTGGTTAGATTGGCTTTCCTTTTGTTATGTGTAAGCTGGTGTGAATCTCACCACTATCTGTGTATTTCCTTCTCTCGAAGGATGTCCGTCTCCTCGTGCACAGTTTCTAGACTAAGTCTGGTAGGAGGGGCCAGCCCACACTATTAAACTCTTAAAGTGCCAGTGGCTCCTAGTGGACCCATCCATACCCCATGATACTAAATGGAACCCCAGCATCCTCTACGGACTACAAGAAAAGGATTTACCGGTAGGTAATTAAAATCCTATTATCTGCCCCCCCCCTGCAGTGCACATGGTTTTGCCCATTAGCTAACAAATTTTCTGCTGCGATCAGGTCGAAATTAAGCCCTTTATTGTATTTGTAATTGCGTATTGGATGAAATATTGTTGTATGCTCTTTTATTCCCTTTCTTGAAAGGTATTATATACTACACCATACGGGGACAAGGCTCTGTGTTTGGATCCATTAGGCGGGCTTATATACCAATGTTTGAGGACAATGGTAATAATATGGTAAAGGATGTCGATCTGAACTTGCGGTACATAATGAATCCGGATGGCATAGCTGTCGACTGGGTTGGAAGGTATTGAATTCCAGTTTTAAAATATCTCCGATAATAGATGTGATTTGTTCTAAAGTAATATATTTGTTAGATACCCCTGGCATTACTGCCACTTAAGGTATTGCTAATGACATTGCACTTTTGATTGTTTAAGGACTGTAAACTTAAAAAGGTAAAAAATAGAGATCAAATGAGTTTATATTTAGCCTAAGTCACTGACTTCAGTTGCTATAACGGGTTGGGTATGCTGCGCTCGCCAAAAGATCTATTCCCACTCTATGGGTGTCGTGGACACCCACGATTGGGAATAGTCCCTGTTGGTCAGCATGCCGTCCATCGGAATTGTGAGCGGGCGGGATTTAGGGGACGGTAATCCGCCGGTCACATAACTGCAACCCGCTATAACTATAGCCTTCAATGAAATACAGTATTACTACAGTACGTATTGATCGCTCGCAAGCTGTTTTTAGCAGCCGTGCGAACGCATAGTCGCCGCCCACAGGGGAGTGTATTTTAGCTTTGCAAGTTTGCGAACGCCTGTGCAGCCGAGCAGTACAAAAACAGTTTGTGCAGTTTCTGTGTAGGTCTGAACTTACTCAGCCGCTGCAATCACTTCAACCTGTCCGGTTCCGGAATTGACATCAGACACCCGCCCTGCAAACGCTTGGACACGCCTGCGTTTTTCCAACCACTCCCTGAAAACGTTCATGTGACACACATAAACACCTTCTTCCTGTCAATCTTCTTGCAATCGGCTGTGCGAATGGATTCTTCGTTAAATCCATACGACGCGCCTGCGCATTGTGGTGCATGCGCAGTAGTGACCTGATCGCTGCGCTGCGAAAAACTGCAATGTGCGATCAGGTCGGAATGACCCCCGTAGTCTGTATCTCAGTTCAAAAAGAAATGAACTGGTAGTGTAACAAAGAGAACAAGCGCAAACTGGAATATACTATACATAAACATGTTATGCTGTGACATAGAATACATAATGGAATGCTTTTTTAAAATTATTGTTATGGATTTGTAAAACACTGGGGCAGATGTATTAACCTGGAGAAGTGATAAATAAGTGATAAAGCAGTGATAAGTGGAAGGTGATAATGCACCTGCCAATCATTACGGATTTTAAAAATAACAGTTAGGAGCCGACTGGCTGGTGCGTTATCACTTTGCGTTTATCACTGGTTTATCACTTCTTTATCCCTTCTCCAGGCTTAATACATCTGCCCCACTGTTTTTTAAGCAGATCAGTAAGGAACTCTACTGGGCAGTTGGGCTTAGCCTATCCTGTCCCTACTTATTTCCCCTCTTGTGTGGCATGGAGTGGGAGCTCCGACCATCCTGCTCTGCACATGCGGCAGCGTCTGTCTTGACAAAGTGCATTAACACGAAACTTGTTGGATAATTGCAACCCGCCTGCTCCTGTCCACATCCTGGCCATGATATCACTTTTGTCCAAAACCAGAAGATGAAAGCGTCCATTTTCAATGTCACAGTAAGACATATTTTAGTTATATTCTATGTTTTCCCTTTTGCTCTTTTTGTTACTACACTATTCAATGAGTTGTTTTGATTTAAAAAAAAAAAACTTCTTCCAAGCACTCTCCACATATACCTCAAATTCTTAAGAGTTATCAGAGCAAAAAAAAAAAGTGTGTTTTTTGTTTCACACCACGGAAAACTTTTATGAGCCATCATAGACCCAACTAGAGTTCCCCTATTGTTGCTAACTGGATCCAATAACTAACTAGGCAGTTGATGCATCAAGCAGTTAAAAGAGCGGAGAAGAGGACCAGTTAAGAAGTTGCTTGTAGTAACCAATCAGCTTTGAGGTAGCATTTATCAAGTACAGTCTATAAAATGATAGGTAGAATCTGATTGGTTGCTATGGACAACTTCTCCACTTGTCCGCTTTTTTCACAGCTAGATACATCAATCCGTAGGTCCACTAGCAATTACTGAATCTATCAGCAACTTTAATAGTAGTTACTACTAGAGCCATCAGTATAGATTTAGTAGTACTACCAGGAAATGTCAAGTGCCAAATTGTAAAGCGCAACGGAATTTGCTGCGCTATATAAGAAACTGTTAATAAATAAATAATAAATAAGTGCCGTCATTTGGTGATGTCAAAGATACTTCCTGTGACAAAGCAGAAGATGTTCAGTGCGTTGCACTTTGAAAGCAGTTTTCAGCTTTGAACTCTGTTTGTACACATCATTGGGGCATAAATAAATAAAACGGTTGGAGAACCCATCAATGCACCTGACATTGGGATCAATATAGTGTGTTATAGGTCATTATTATACATACTTTTGTTAGAATTATTGTGTAAATCTCACATAATTACGAGTGTTATTAATGCACTGTGAATTGAAAGTACCTGGTTCCACCAGGAACAGCATCTATTAGTTCTAATCGATAACTAGCTGTCACTTGATGCGGGCTGTAGAGAACACTATTCATTATACAAGTTCTAAAAGTCAATCTATGGATTTAAGGTTAATTTGATGTTTTCTGCCAATAATTATTTAGACATATTTATTGGACTGATGCCGGCACAAATCGCATAGAAGTAGCAAAGCTGGATGGCCGATACAGGAAGTGGCTCATTTACACTCAAATTGACCAGCCAGCAGCCATTGCTCTTAATCCAGAGTTTGGGTAAGTATTTCCTCTTTATGTATATATGTATAAAATATATAGTGAATACTGCTAGAGCATGCATAATAATGTACCAGATTAATAACAGCAATGCACTGTAGAAAATACACCATAGTCCTGTGCAGTATAATTCAAGTGCGCAGTCTTGAACCTGATCCCTAGAGGACAAGGTGGGTACCCATGCAGTGGGACCCTCCAGGGGTTTCCCTTGTAGCCCTGTGGGCAGTCCCACCCTGTTGTGACATACCAGGTATCTAACACTTGCTGTTCTTTCATGCAGAATTATGTATTGGGTAGACTGGGGTGCGCAGCCTAAGATTGAGCATGCTTGGATGGATGGACAGCAGAGACAGGTTCTAGTCTCAGAAGATCTTGGTTGGCCAACTGGCATCACAATTGATTATATCAACAACAACAGAATTTACTGGAGTGACTCCAAGGAAAATGTTATTGAATCAATTAAACCTGATGGTACAGACAGGCTGACCGTTGTAGGTGGAGGTAAGAAAATATGTAGTGTCATTTTGTCTTTTCACATTGTATAGTAGGTATTAAATTACAGTATATGTATGTACATAGTTAATACAAAATATATATTGTTATTGTTTGTTGTATATTGTAAGGGCCATTAACACATCACAATGGATCACTTAATTTCTCATGCCTCCCCAGTATCTGGGAGACACTGGTTGACCTTGGGGTGTAGAAGGTGTCTTACCTGGAGCACTTGATTTAAATAATTTATACATTGTAATAATTTGTTTTGTTTTTTTAAATATAAAAATAATAATAATAATAATAATTATTATTTATATTGTAGTCATATTTCAGTGCAGTGGCGTAAGCTCGTCACAGTTGCCTGGAGGCAACATAAATATTAGTGGACCCCCCCACCCTATATTTTGATAAATATACATACATTTTATTGTCTTTTATTTTAAATCACACAATTCTTCCCAGCATTAGAAGCCACGACCTGTTGCACTGACGGCAGACACTTTACTGACAGAGCTATTTGGTCCTGCATATGAAGCATGAGAATTCTAACTTTATGAAGTTATTTTTAATTGTCAGAGAAGTAACTTCATATATGTAGATAGAATTCTCATATTTCCTATACAGGAGCAAATAGCTTTATCAGTAAATTGTCTGTTTCCAGTGTACTAGGTCGTGGCTTCTAATCCTGGGTATGACACTTGTAAAATGTGTATCTATAATAAAAAGAGGGTGTGACTTGTAAGGTGCAGGGACCAGTTAGGAAGTCGGCCACTGAAGAGATAGAGGTAGCTATCAACTAACTTATTTGAATGGTGTCACGGAATTGGAGGAGAGGTGCCCCCCTTCAGAGCAGGAGCCCGGCGGCAGATGACTCTGTTGCCTCCCAGAGTAACGCCTCTGTTTCAGTGGCATTACTAGTTCCTAATGAGTTGTTTTTATGTTTTGAAGTTACTGTATATTAATTGGCTAAAATAATGTGTTAAGTATTTTTTTTTCTGTTTTTTTTTTTAATTCAAATTATGTCATTAGAAATGTGTAAATGACAGGTTAATTTTGTGTATTAATCCCTATTAAATAATATATATGTTTATTTACCATGAAAAGACCTGGGCAACCCATACAGCCTGGACGTGTTTGAAGGTCATTTGTACTGGACAACCAAGGAGAAGGGGGAAGTGTGGAAAATTGATAAATTTGGCACTGGGAATAAGGTTAAGGTGTTAACAATCAATCCATGGCTGACTCAAGTGCGGATTTACCATTCACATCGTTACAACCGTACAGGTAATTATTTATCTTTTATACGTATATACTCTTTGTGTGTGTATAAATAAGTATTTACTAATTTAGATGCCACGTGTACCCCAAACACCAGTAGCCAATCAGAGTCTTGCATTCTTAGTCACTTGCACTAATTGGTTGCTTGCTTGCTGTGGTTATTTTGCACCCTACACAGTGTTCGTAAATGAACTCTACTATGGACAGATCATCCATTACACATCCGAGGCTCCTGCCTAGGGCCCAGTGGGAGCTAAGGAGCCAGTTGCACTGATCCTTTTTTATGTTTAATATTTTATTTTTATATGGTAACTGTAGGAGGAAGGGGAATCAGTCCAGTATGTTGCCTAATCCCATTGGGTTATAAGCAAAAAGTGAAGACTGTGGTTACCTCCCATTTAACTCCTGTTATGGAGACTTCAGCCATGTTAAACATTTACTTGTGTTCTAATAAATCTGATGTAGACATATTATTCTTCATACATTATTTTCTTCAGTTACCAATCGCTGCAAAGATATCTGCTCCCACCTGTGTTTGCTGAGACCGGGAGGCTACACGTGTTCCTGTCCTCAGGGAGCCCGGTTCATGGAGGGCAGTGTCTCGGAGTGTGACGCAGGTACTGTAAATGTCAAGCATGTCATTTACCCACTAGAACATCAGATATCAATCACTACTCCTACTGATTGCTATTAGCGACAGATGCTGAGAAATGCTTTCTACCATCGTACTCTGTAGGGAAAGGGATTGTTCACATGAAACACTGCTGCCTACTGCAACACTGCATGTGTGGGTTGCATGTCTCATACAATGGAAATGAACATCTGTATGTAACTGCTGCAGGTCTCTGGCAGTGCAGATTCTGGTACAGAGGCTGAATGTTTCTATGTATGTTTTGGATGGCGCACACTACCTTTTTCTTTCGCACCAGCTGTCTGTCAAGTTATAGAATCAACACACAGTCCTGGTACCACAGCAAGCCTTTTCGGTAGGTGGGCTGAGATGTCCAGTAGATCACACTTACCTACTAACCCATATCCCGGGAGAGTGGGCAAGTCTCCCGCATCCCACCACTTCCTACACCAAATCATCACGCTCCCCATCCCCAGCACTGTGTGGAGAGTATGGCCAAGATGACACGATTTGCTACACCATGCCCCACCTGCTCACCTGGCCTCCATCTTCATGGATCTCAACTCTCCAAAAATGGCAAGTCTGCAGTGGATCCCATAAGAGATATAGACAAGTTAGGTTCTACGAATTACAGAAGAGTCACTGAGCAAAAGTGGAAATGTCATAATAAAGCCCAGCTTGCCACGCTAGAGTCAGCCCTTTCATAAAGCTAAGCTTGTCTCCTAAAATACTGCTGGGTTTAGCTGCTTAAATTGATCATGACGGTGAGGGGACATTATTACATGTAAAACTTTTATGTGTTTGAAACTTTTTAGTATCATTTGGCAGACTCGCTCCCTACACTGTGGCCCTCATTCCGAGTTGTTCGCTCGCAAGCTGCTTTTAGCAGCTTTGCACACACTAAGCCGCTGCCTACTGGGAGTGAATCTTAGCTTATC
The DNA here is from genome assembly GCF_028390025.1 of Pseudophryne corroboree. Taxonomy (NCBI): domain Eukaryota; kingdom Metazoa; phylum Chordata; class Amphibia; order Anura; family Myobatrachidae; genus Pseudophryne; species Pseudophryne corroboree. Next base: position 114,505,211 of record NC_086450.1, read on the forward strand.
AAAATTGCGAACGAAAGATTAGCAAAATTGCGAATAGACACTTCTTAGCAGTTTCTGAGTAGCTCCACACTTACTCGGCAACTGCGATCAGGTCAGTTTCGTTCCTGGTTTGACGTCACAAACACTCCCAGCGTTCGGCCAGACACTCCTCCGTTTCTCCAGCCACTCCCGCGTTTTTCCCAGAAACGGTAGCGTTTTTTCGCACACACCCATAAAACGGCCAGTTTCCGCCCAGAAACACCCACTTCCTGTCAATCACATTACGATCACCAGAACGAAGAAAAAACCTTGTAATGCCGTGAGTAAAATACCTAACTGCATAGCAAATTTACTTGGCGCAGTCGCACTGCGGACATTGCGCATGCGCATAAGCGACTAATCGCTCCGTTGCGAGAAAAATATAACGAACGAACAACTTGGAATGACCCCCGTGTGTATAGTTCTGTGTGCTGTCAGCCTTAAAATAAGTCCAGTCCAGTCACATGTGATCTCTTGATTGCAATTGCATAACTGTAGAGGTCTATGACATTAGGATTTTTCCGATGCTTTTGTACCCAATATATGAAGGCTGAAGCCCATGTCCGCTGCCTCCGTAACACAAAACTCCTGACTGGCAGTAACTAATCTATAGCTTATTTAGTGGGGCAGCAGCATATTATACCTACCCACAGTATAGCCAGTGGATTATAGAATAAGCGAGTCATATTAGGAGATTTTGTGGCATGTTAACAGAGGGAATGTTGCAGGGAAACACTATAAAATTCCCAGAATAAATAAGCATTCCCAGGATTTAACAGGAGGGAACTGCAGCAGATATCTTCATGGTAACTGTATTTCCAGTCGCAGAAGTATCCCCTATAGGTTTTTATGGGGGTTGCTAAAATATCAACTTCACCATATACGGAATGCGTATTATTCCAGAGCCTGGTCCCAATAGATGGCATTAGACTATAGAAGCCGATGAGTTCAGGGGCGTTGTGCCCGCACTGCAGGGTCGCTGCTGTGGGACTCTGGAGGGGTAAGTACAGTATACTATATGAGTGCGGTGTGGGCCCCTTCCTGGGGCCACACCGCCTATGGGCACCGCACACATTGCACTCATAATAGAAACGCCTATGGATGGGTTATATATTTATGTGTTTGTTTGTTTTTTACTGGAGAGGCAACCTTCAGATCCCAGTGTCTTCACATGCGCATTAGGCTTACCGGGCCAGAACCTGGAACATAGCGGTAGCTACCACTTGTCTTCTGACCCTTCGCCCAGCTCTGTACTAGTATCAGAAGCATGGTAATGCAGGCTAATTGGCCTTACAGCATTTGTTTTTTTGTTGCTGTCATATGTAATCGTAACTTATTATTTATTATTCATTTATTTCTTTTACAGAGGACATATACTTAGTTTTTAAAATATTGCTGATAAATACATTTTAACATTGCATTAATGTTGTGAGAACATAATTTTTTTTTTCATTTTTACTATATGGATTAGTACTTTTTTTTACCTCTTTAACCCAGCAGGTGTCACTGTTGTTATCCTCTTCACAAAGTTTATTTTGTATATGAGCTAAAGGACACAAACTATTGAAGAGTTCATTTGTGCGCTAGCACAACAACAATGTCACAGTAACATCTGTCTGCAGGACCTTTGCACACAGAGCTCCACAGGGCAGGGGTCAACTAACATCAGATAATAATGCAAACCATTATTTTGTCTCTCAAATTGTTAGGTTTGTGTATATTCAGTTGCATACAACATGTTATAAATGAAGTTGTTTAAACACTGTTTATAAGGGGTGTCCGAATAGTTAGTATGTACTGAATGTAGTGATGACAGCAAAGTGTTGTGCGGCTGTGTATAGTGTAGTCCTACGCTGCGTGTGCGGCTGCGTATAGTGTAGTGTTGTGGATGGAGGCACGTTATGAGTTATTACTCACCTCGGAACAAAGGAAGTGATGTTGAGGGTTGAACAGAGAGTGGGTGCTTTCAGTGCATGGTAACTTTTCGGACACACCGTACATCATCCCCTGCTTCAAACACATAACAACTGCATGTACTGCTTATTAACCTGCATGGCTTTCCATTTCCTTAGCTATTGAATCCCCTTCAACCATGCCGCCAGCATGCAGATGTATGCATGGAGGAACATGCTATTTTGATGAAAAGGGCCCTCCAAAATGCAAGTAAGTTTTGCCTGATACCTCTAAACCTCATATAGTCTGAGGATTGTCCGTAACATAAACTATAACCTTAACACTTAATTATTATAATAAAGACACGGAGACTTGAATTTGGCAGAAATTGTTAGCTATTTATTTAAGTGAACCATTAACTGTAAATAATTAAACTAAAGTATGGTGGCCAGAAAGAACGGCTAAACAACCCTATCCCATAGATAACTATCTTATAACACAGAACAGACGTAAACCTTCCAACAAACAGCGAAGTTCTGTTCCACAGAAACTACGCACCGCCACCATACCCCTAACCTACCGAACCAACCACCGAAAACAGATCCTCCAAAAACATAGATAGTCCCTGTCCTGTCAAGTGCACACCATCCGGTCTAAACAAGTAGAAGTGCCGAAACTTGATCCGCTGATGCCAAACCACAGCACCGCCATGGGCCACCACAAACTTAGCCACCGCGGTATTCACCTTCCGGCGAGCCACATCGATCGCTCGACCATCCACCACTCCACGCCAACACAACCGCGGCACCATACAAGACCAGATAAGCCTACAGCCTGGCCAAGCATCAGAAATCACTTGCAGATCCTGCATAATGGCCAATCGAAGATTCACTGCCTTCCTCCTGCCTAGGTCGTTCCCTCCTAAGTGAATCACCAACAGTTTGGGGATGCCAAACCGCCGAACCTGCTCCATAAGCTTTGTCACGGGAAAAGTCTTCCCACTCCTTCCAGGCCCTACGGTATCCAGCGAGAGTGGACGGAGCCCAAGACAGCTCTGCTAGTCCTTCCAATCCGCCATGATGACCCACTCCTCTCCTATTCTGTCAATTCGTTCTCCTAAACCTCATATAGTCTGAGGATTGTCCGTAACATAAACTATAACCTTAACACTTAATTATTATAATAAAGACACGGAGACTTGAATTTGGCAGAAATTGTTAGCTATTTATTTAAGTGAACCATTAACTGTAAATAATTAAACTAAAGTATGGTGGCCAGAAAGAACGGCTAAACAACCCTATCCCATAGATAACTATCTTATAACACAGAACAGACGTAAACCTTCCAACAAACAAATAGGTATCCGCTCAACCTCCATCCTGACTACCCACCCGTGAAGGTGATGAGGCTGCCACCCGTGAAGGCGGTCCAGCAGATGTAAAACCAGTCAGCGAAGGAGAGTGCACCTAAAATCAACAACCAAATGACCTCCAATTCACTCTTTAATCCAACAAATGTTAACTTGCCGTTCTTTCCCGCCAACAGCGAAGTTCTGTTCCACAGAAACTACGCACCGCCACCATACCCCTAACCTACCGAACCAACCACCGAAAACAGATCGCTCGACCATCCACCACTCCACGCCAACACAACCGCGGCACCATACAAGACCAGATAAGCCTACAGCCTGGCCAAGCATCAGAAATCAGATAAGCCTACAGCCTGGCCAAGCATCAGAAATCACTTGCAGATCCTGCATAATGGCCAATCGAAGATTCACTGCCTTCCTCCTGCCTAGGTCGTTCCCTCCTAAGTGAATCACCAACAGTTTGGGGATGCCAAACCGCCGAACCTGCTCCATAAGCTTTGTCACGGGAAAAGTCTTCCCACTCCTTCCAGGCCCTACGGTATCCAGCGAGAGTGGACGGAGCCCAAGACAGCTCTGCTAGTCCTTCCAATCCGCCATGATGACCTGCCAAACATAAGAAGGGCAGGGCAAACCTACCGAATCAGCCTCCGGGGCCAACAAACGGAACCTATCCCACTGCCCCCTGGACAAAGCGTCGGCGATCCCATTATCTACTCCAGGGACGTGTTGCGCCCGAAACAGAATATTGCAGCGCAAACAGGTTAGCACGAGCCGTTACAGCACTCGGAGGACCCGCAGGGCCTTAGCCCTTTGGTTGTTAACCGCGAGCACGACCCCCAAGTTATCGCAACGGAAGAGAATACTGCGATCGCGCAGTCGCTCCCCCCAAACTTCTAAGGCCACCATGATGGGAAAGAGCTCCAGCAACAACAGGTCGCCGGTCAGCCCCTCCCTCGCCCAAGACTCGGGCCAAGAGGCCGCGCACCAAGCCCCGTCCAGGTAACAACCGAACCCCGAGGAGCCCGCCGCATCTGTAAACAACTGCAATTTGAAACTATCAACGAGCGGGGCCATCCAGATATGTACACCATTGAAATCCGCCAGGAACGAAACCCACATAGCGAGGTCCCGCCTAATCTCTGCCGAGAAACGGACAAAATGGTGCGGCCTGGACACCCCGGCCGTGGACCGCTCCAACTTCCGGCAAAAAATCCTGCCCATTGGAATCACCCGACAGGCAAAGTTCAAGCGACCTAAGAGGGATTGCGCCTCCCGCAAAGTAACCTTACTTCGTCCCGAGCACTGCGCAATGGACTCCCGAAGCTGCATGACCTTGTCCTGAGGCAGTCGGCACGCCCCCGCGACTGTATCGATCTCGATACCTAAAAAGGACAAGCAGGAGAGGGGCCCCTCCGTCTTATCCTCGGCCACCGGGACGCCAAAATGCCCCAGCAACGCCCGCAGCGAGAACAGCAGGAAACCACAGCGAGGAGAATGAGTGGGCCCCATGCACAAAAAATCATCCAGGTAATGTGCAATCCCGCTACCTCCGCAAGAAAACTCCACGCACCAATGCAAAAAGGTGCTGAACTTTTCAAAAAAGGCACACGAAACGGAACACCCCATAGGCAGACACTTGTCAATGAAGTATTCCTTCCCGACGCGGAAACCCATGAATCGAAACGACTCCGGGTGCAAAGCGAGCAAGCGAAAAGCCGATTCAACATCCAGCTTAGCCATGAGGGCCCCCGAGCCACACTCCCGGACCAAGCCCAGAGCATCCTCAAAGGACTGATACACCACCGAACAATCTTCCGGCGAAATCGCATCGTTCACCGAGGACCCCGATGGATAAGACAAATGCTGAATGAGCCGAAACTTACCCGGAGCCTTTTTGGGCACAACCCCCACCGGGGAAATAATCAAATCCTCGATAGGTGGCTGCGCGAAGGGGCCCGCCATTCTCCCTAGTCGAACCTCCTGTTCCACTTTACCTCGAAGCACGTCAGGGAAATCCCGGGCAGACTGCAGGTTCCTGGCGGCCCGAACTAAAACATCCCCCACCACAGGCAAACGAAAACCCGACGCAAAACCCTCCCGCAGAAATCTTGCGTCGTCTGTGTTTGGGTACCATCCCAACCATTTTAGCATGGCCCCCAAACGAACCGGGGACGGCGCCCTAACTAGCGGCAAGCCCGCCCGTTGTTCTTCCGGCAGGGCCAGCGGCCGTCTTGGCACCAGGACGCCCCCAGCGGAAGCAATTGGAAGCAGGGTGGGATCCGTTACATCGCAAGCAAAGGTGTCGAAAATGACACCGCTGCCCAAGGGGGCACGTGGCATTGTTGAACGCGAAACACTTCCCCCTCGCCGGCGTCTGCTGCGGAGAACGGGCCGCATTCCAAGGGCGCTGTGGCGGACCCTCAACCGCTGGTCGATACTGACTTGCCGTTGCAGCCTGCGCCACCGGCGCCCCCTTATCCACCACCTTCACATCTTGCGCTCGCGTGACTCGCAGCCATACCTCCACGTCTTTGCATCCGAAGTCAATGACGTGTAGGCAATCGTGTTTCTGACGGAACTGTTTGTCGTATTGTAGCCACGAATCGTCCTCAGACTGACGCTGCATGTCATGCACGAGGTGAATATACCTGATGACGTTCATGTGTTCATCAGGGCGATCCTCCAAGTAGCACGCCGCGAAAACACAGGAACCCGACAACCAGTTGTCATATGATCGAAAGGCCTCTGTCCCAATACCGCCCTCCGCTAGCGCTTCCTTACCTTCCCTCTTGGTGTCCTCCGTCAACGTAAAGAGGTCGACGTATTCCCCCCGTCTAATCCTCCTCCTGCAACTCTCCCGCAATCCCCGCAAGACTGCCGTGTACTCGCAGCGAACCACGCCCGGCAAATTACGCCTCCTCCTTTCCCGTCGAGAACTACCACTACTCCTCCGAGACCGCTTATCCCGGTGCCGTGCCTCACGTCGCGCGTACCTGATAGCTCTCTTCCTAGCCTTCGCGGTGCTACTAACCGCAGACTGGCACGACGAAGAAGAGGAAGATCTACTCGACGTACTGCCGTACGAGGAAGAAGAGGACCCCAGTGACATAGCAACAGTATCTGCGTCCCACTCACCGGCGAGCCCGCTTCTGGAAGGCGATACGACGGCCACGACCGGCTCCTCGTCCTGATCGCTATCCGGATCCGCACCTGAAAAAGAAGGGACAACCGCCCCAGGAGCCAAAGCCCCCCTGACGGGAATGAAAGCAGACGCCTCCGCAGGCGATGGGGTAGTGCTACCCAGCAACGCAGCGGCGGAGCCCAGACTGCGACACGCCTGTAGAAATTGCGCCATGGCTGGGTCAGATGCACTTGGGGGAACGGCCGCGTCGCCGGCAGCGGGAACCGATGAAACGCCACCCGGGGACAAACCCGACAAAAACGGCGCAAACGCCGCCGTCATTGCCGACAGTGCCGACGCAACGGCAGAGGGATCCAGAGCCGCAGCCGCAGCTCCAGAGGTCCCCCCAGCCCCCGGGTCCACAGCTGGGATGGGTCGAACCGCGCCGGCACGCCGCCAAGGTCGGCCCCGCCGGGAACCGGCTCTAGCCACCCCAATAACCCCCGTTCCCTCCTGCGGTGCATCCCGAGCCACCGAGCCGCTCCGGCCCCCACTGGCCCCGCCCTACGGGAGAACCCGCTGCCTACTGCCACCAGCCAGAACCCCCCCCCCCCCTACGGCCCCCCGCCGTCACTACCAGAGGCCCCCGGGAGCCCCCCCATCAGAGCGGGCCCGCGATCCGGACTGCACCAGCCTCACCGGACGGCCCGTGGAAGGGTCACCGTCCCCCTCCATAGAGGCAATCCCCTCATGCTCTGGGGAGCCTCTGGTGACTCTCAGTGGTGGAGAGCGCAGGGAACGCGCATGCGCGCGTCCCCGCGCCGCAGCAGCCGGCGGAGAACCCACGCCAGCTGGCTCCCCGGCTCTCTCTCGCCGCCGGCTGCCTGCTGCACCGCGCACCCGCCTGCCGCCCAGCCCAACGTCAGCCGCAGGCGCGCCGGAGAGATCCTCTGGCAGCCGTGGCCTAGCCGGCGACGGGGCGGAAGCACGCGCCGCTGCGCGCGCCCGAGAACGAGCGCCCGCAGCAGCGCCCGCAGGCACGGACCCAGCCGCGAGCGGAGCGCTCCGGCCTGATGCATCGGAGGCCGGCTCCCGAGTAGGGGCCGCATCGAGGAAGCAGGCAGGGGGGGCAGAGGAGCGGCGAGGACGGGGCATGACAGGCAAAAGTATAATCCCGGGCAAAGAGGACAGAGGGGGCACAGCAACAGCAGCTATGACAAGGGCACAGATAATTAAGATGCAGCACAGCAAGAGGCAAAAAAGGGGGGGTAGAGCACTCACCCTCACCACGACAAGAGCAGAAGAGGCTGACCCAGCCCCTTTCTCAGGCTTAAGAACCCATTCCACCTACCCCCAACATTCATTCCTATTGGCTAACAATAATACTCCCATAATGCCTTACCGTCCTGCCCCCAGACTAGCTGAGGTTTAACCCACTCCTCTCCTATTCTGTCAATTCGTTCTCCTTAGAAGAAGACTTTGGGGGAGATATATGAAACCTTGGAGAGAGATTAAGTGGATGGAGATAAAGTACCAGCCAATCAGCTCCTAACTGTTGCGATTGAAAAATGAGTTAGGAGCTGATTGGCTGGTACTAATCTCTCTCCACTTTATCACTCTCCAAGGATTAGTACATCCGCGACTGTGTTTAAAAAATGACAGGACTTTATTAGTTGGTACTTTATCTCTCTCCAATGTCTGCTATATCTCTCCCACCATTATATATTAAAAAAAGAAGATATTTTTAATGTATATTCATGGGACTGCTCTATATATATATATGTATATATATATACATATATGCACTAAAAAAGAGTGAAGGCGCACTCAATGAGCAGGTATAACAGGTAATTTAATACAATGATAAAAGCTCACATACATCTCAGTTTAAAACAGCCGGCTCACGAACAAATCCATAGTGCCTCCGGATAGCAACTGGTGAATCGTTCTCTGCCGCTCAATCAGCAAATGGTCTCCTCAGCGTGTATGCTCATGGACTCAGCAACAAACTCCGATCGCTCAGAGCTGTCCTTCCCGGCCACGCCCAACGCGTTTCGTCACTGCCGGACTTCGTCAGGGGGTGTGGACGAAGTTTTTATCATTGTATTAAATTACCTGTTATACCTGCTCATTGAGTGCGCCTTCACTCTTTTTTAGTGCACATTGGAACAGTACAGCTGTGGTTACGCTGTTTATTGAAGTGCCAGCACTTGCATCGATTGAATTGTGGACTAAAAATCAGGAGATTTAAGGACATTGATTGCACAACCATTCCTGCATTTATATATACATATATATATATAAAAAAGACTAAGAAAACTGATAAACACTTTCAGACAAATGTTCTAAATTTGCTTTGTAAATTGGAGGCAAATGTGTGCTTATTGGGGGTCATTTTGACCTGTTCGCACGCAGCGGTTTGTCGCTGCGATGCGAACGGGTCCGGAATGCGCACTGCGCACGCGTATCATCACCCGGCGACGGAGATCGCCGGGTTACGACGCAGATTACGAGGAAAGCGGTCGCATCGGCGACCGCAAAAAGATAGATAGAAAGAAGGCGTCACCAGACCGCCCGTTTTCGGGGAGTGGTGGAGAAAACACAGGCGTGGTCAGAAGAACGGAGGGTGAATGTTTAACGTCAAAGCCGGGACCTGCATCACTGGAGCCATCGCACAGGGTAAGTAGGTCTAGGGCTAGTCTTCTTTTACACACAACTTTTTTATCTTAGCAGGGCAGCACAAGCGAGCGAAGCCCTGCTAAGCTAAAATACACTCCCCCATAGGCATGGACTAGTTGATCGCACCAGCAGCAAAAAGTTGCTGGCTGCGATCAACTCGGAATGACCACCATAGTCCTACCCCAACCACATCACAGAGGAGGATGATGTAACTGTTGTCACTCCAGGTATTCATAGACTATAATCTCCACAGCATGAAGATTAGCATATACTGTACATTGCAGAATGGTATTCCGTAGAATGGAAAATCAGAAGTAGAACTAGAAAAATTAATTACTGGAACCTTGCACTTCTGTGAAACGTCTTGTGTGGTCATTGTGGTATTACAGTTGTCGGGGGCTACTTCTGAGCATTTGCGTCTGGCGAGTATTAGGCTGTGCGAGTTTCTGTGCGTCTGCATCCATATGCGCACTGATTTTATGGCCACAGCCTTCATTATTAGTACCGGCAGTTGCACCTACCCAATAATAGGTGCAAAATATCCATCAGAAACAGGTATCAAGCGGGTTGGGTAAGTTTTAGTCTACAGTCACTGTGTCAACACGAGAAAGTCAACGCGGGGATCCTGTCCTGATGCGGCAGAAATACTACCTAAAGCATTAACTGTGCCGACATTTGAACTTTAAAAATGCTCCTAAATCAGAATGTTTAAAGTTAGAATGCCTGCATGGTGTTAAAATGCTTTGAGTAGCATTACAAGCGTGTCAGGATCCTGGTACTGGCTTTCCCCTGTCTACATAGTCACTGTTGGCATAGTGACTGCCATCTTCCTCGCTGCATCCCATTCCATCTCTGTTTGCACGCTGCTAATGAGCATGGAAGCAGGACTACACCCTTACAACACTCACATTACGTGTTGCGGAATCGGTGAACACCCATAGAGGGAGAAAAGCCTGTGGTGCCGGTATTCCAGCGGCGGTATTCCTCCACTAGTCGGGTTCCGGCATCAGCATTGTGACTTCCGGGATCCCGACTAGCGGTATTGTAACCGCTTCCCGGTGTTCCAAGCATCCACATGTCACTGCAGTTACCACCCAGAAACATCCATCTGGTCACGTTAGGGCAGGCTCCACCTGCTCCTGATGAAGCTCACACTGAGCTACTGGCTAGTTGGGACGCATCATCGGATTCACCCTCTCTTTACCAGCAGGGCTGTGACAAATATGCAGGAGCCAGACAACAATTGGAGAAGACTGACACCTGAGAATGCATTGATAAATATGCAATTTCAACCCCTTGAGTACTTTCTAATAACATTGCTAGTATATTTTATTGATCATTTTATTGGTAGGGGCCCTCATAAACATTAATCCGGCCCTGCAGGTATGCATAAAAATTCTACACAACAGCCGCGCCTGGATGATAATTCACACGTGAACAAAATACTCACCCAGTATACTTTTATTATATGTTCTTAACCTTATATACCACTGTGATTAATATGTATTTTCTTTTTTATTCCAGGTGTGCACAAGGATATTATGGGGACAACTGTAATTTAGCTGGTCAAACGGGTCTACTTGCAGGAACAAGTACGTCCAACAATACAGTATAATACTTCCTATTGTGAACGTTTTATGTCCGCTGTTCTGACCATCTTTTTGGCCATCTCTGACCATATTATTTATTTACAGGAGGAGTGGCTGTCCTTCTCACAGTGATTCTTACCCTAATTATTTCTTATTTACAGGAGGAGTGGCTGTCCTTCTCACAGTGATTCTTACCCTAATTATTTCTTATTTACAGGAGGAGTGGCTGTCCTTCTCACAGTGATTCTTACCCTAATTATTTCTGCACTGGTGCTTGGAGGACTCTTCAACTACAGACGGACAGGAAAACTTTTACCGCCTCTTCCAAAATTCCCAAGGTTGGTGCAATTTTAAAGCGATGTTACATGAAAATACATGAGCAGACAGCAGATGTAGTCACCATGCCAGCGTTTGCGATACCGGCGTTCAGGAAGTCGGCGCCGGAATCCTGACTGGTGGGATCCTGAACATAAGTATGCCAGGGAGGGTTATGGTTAGGCTGCAGGGGGAGGGATAGGCTGCTTGAATGGAGAGTTAGGTTTAGGCTGCGGGGAGGGAGGGTTAGTTAGGCTGCAGCAGGGAAGGGTTAAGGTTAGGCTGCGGGCAAGGAGGGTTAGGATTAGGGTTCGTTTACTATGGAGCCCCTGTCGGTATTCAGAAAAGTCGGGATGCAGGGGTCGGTATGTAGACTGCCAGCATCTCATCTGCCGTTCTCCCGAACCCAACCCGAAGAGAGTTCATATGGGCTGCCTGCATTCCATAGTCTAAAAATGAAGATCTCTGACATAATGGATTTGCATGTACACATTCATTTTAAAGGAAATAATGACAAGATATGTTCTGGGCTCTGACTACTCTGAGCGGCATTTCCGGTCTGCCAGTTTGCTTAAGAGTTACGTATAATTCAGAGCAATGTTGTTTGTACACTAGAAGTAACATACTGTATGGTATACAGACATAATGATGTCACTAGTTCCTAATGAATTGACAGTCACATAATGACACGTAGCAGCCATCTGCAGAGTCACTGTAAAGAGTTTTGAACTTACTACTCATAGTAACATAGTATCTGAGGTTGAAAAAAGACAATTGTCCATCGAGTTCAACCTATTTGTGGTGTCCTCTGCATGATGATTTGACTAAATAGTAACTATAATGCATGACTATGCACCATACCCCTGGATATCCTTATCCAATAGGAATTTATCTAACCCATTCTTAAACGTGTTGACAGATTCCGCCATTACAACTCCCTCGGGCAGGGAATTCCAAACACGTATTGTCCTTACCGTGAAAAAGCCTTTACGCCGTATTGTGCGGAATCTCCTCTCCTCTAACCTGAGCGAGTGTGCACGAGTCCTCTGTGTTGATCTAACCAAAAACAGGTCCCGCGCAAGCTCTGAGTATTGTCCCCTTATATATTTGTAGATGTTGATCATATCCCCTCTTAGTCTCCGCTTTTCCAATGTAAACATGCCTAGTCTTTCAAGCCTTTCCTTGTATTCCATCGTCTCCATGCCCTTAATTAGTTTGGTCGCCCTCCTTTGTACCTTTTCAAGCTCCAGGATATCCTTTTTGTAGTACGGTGCCCAGAACTGTACACAGTATTCAAGGTGTGGCCTCACTAGTGATTTATATAATGGGAGTATATTACTCTCGTCCCCAGCATCAATACCCCGTTTTATGCATGCTAATATCTTATTAGCCTTCTTTGCTGCAGTCCTACTTTGGGTACTACTGCTTAGCTTGCTATCTATGAGGACACCTAAGTCCTTTTCCAGTACAGAATCCCCTAGTTTTACCCCATTTAGTAGGTAGGTGTAATTTTTTGTTCTTGTTACCACAGTGCATTACCTTACACTTGTCTGTGTTGAAGCGCATTCTCCATTTGGCTGCCCATGCTTCTAATTTAACTAAGTCGTTCTGAAGAGACTCGGCATCCTCCTCTGTATTTATAGCCTTACACAATTTGGTATCATCTGCAAAAATTGACACCATGCTCTCTAGACCTTCTGTTAGGTCGTTAATGAAAATATTGAACAATAGCGGTCCTAATACTGAGCCTTGCGGCACACCACTTAGCACTTCAGTCCAAGTTGAAAAATATCCATTAACCACAACGCGCTGCTTCCTATTATCTAACCAGTTTTTGACCCAAGTGCATATTGTGCTTCCTAGCCCTGATTCTTGTAGCTTGTATATAAGTCTCATGTGTGGTACAGTATCAAACGCTTTGGCAAAGTCTAAAAAGATTACATCCACGTCTTTACCCTGATCTAGGTTTGCGCTTACCATTTCATAAAAGCCAAGTAAGTTGGTTTGACAGGATCTGTCCTTCATAAACCCATGTTGATTCCTTTTAATGACCTTATTGGTTTCAAGGAACTTCTGAATACTATCTCTTAGAATACCTTCCAATACTTTCCCCACTATAGATGTAAGACTAACTGGTCTATAATTACCTGGTTCAGCTTTACTTCCCTTTTTGAATATAGGCACTACTTCCGCTATACGCCAGTCTTTGGGAACCATACCTGATATAACTGAATCCTCAAAGATCAGAGATAGCGGTTTTGCCAGTTCAGAGTGAAGCTCCATTAGAACCCTTGGATGAATACCATCGGGCCCTGGTGATTTATTAATCTTTAAATGTTTTAATCGGTGACAGACTACTTCCTCGCTTAAATAAGTACCTATCAGTGTGATATTGTCCTTATTGAGATTGTGTGTCAGTCCCTGAATTGGGTCCTCTCTAGTGAATTTTGTTGAAAAAAACTCATTTAGTGTGTTCGCTATGTCATTATCATTTTTGCTTAAGACTCCCAACGTGTCCTTCAAAGGGCCTATACTCTCCTTTTTTAATCTCTTGCTATTGATGTATTTAAAGAATTTTTTGGGATTTGCTTTGCTTTCCTTTGCTACTAGTTTTTCAGTTTCTACTTTAGCCGCTCTTATTTCCTTTTTGCAATTTTTGTTACATTCCTTATAGTGCTGAAATGACTCTGCTTCCCCGTCAGATTTGTATTTTTTAAATGCTCGCCTTTTCTTGCCCATAAATTCCTTAATCTTTTTGTTAAGCCACATCGGTTTATGATTTTTATTCCCTTTTTTGCTACTCATAGGAATATATTTGAGTGTATTTTTAGCTAGCAGGAATTTTAGTACCTCCCATTTCTCCGTAGTATTTTTTCCTAAAAACAAACCTTCCCATTCAATATCCCTGAAAAATACCCTCATCATTTCAAAATTTGCTTTGCTAAAATTTAAAGTCCTAGTTGAGCCAGTATAGGGCTGTTTGTAGAAACTGATATTGAATGTGACCATATTATGGTCGCTGTTTCCTATGGGTTCCCCTACTATAATACCCGATACCAAATCCTGATTGTTTGTTAATACCAGGTCTAAGATTGCATTGTACCTAGTTGGTTCCTCAATTAGTTGGACTAGGTAGTTATCATTTAGTGTGTTTAAAAACATATTGCCCCTAGCAGTATCACATGAATCGTTTTTCCAGTTTATCTCTGGATAGTTAAAATCTCCCATCACTACTATGTCTCCTACTCCTGCTGCTTTTTCAATTTGCTTTAGTAACAATTCATCATCAGATGCGTTGATACCAGGCGGCCTATAGCATACACCCAATACTAACTTTTTTGTTCCTTTTTCCCCGCATGCAATTTCTACCCATAGTGTCTCAACAGTGTCTACAGTACCCTCCTGAGTATCTTCCCATATATTAGGTTTTAAAAACGGCTTTACGTACAGACACACCCCTCCACCCTTTTTATTTAGTCTGTCTCTCCTAAACAGTGTATAGCCCTCTAGATTGACTGTCCAGTCATGAGATTCATCCCACCAAGTTTCAGTAATGCCTATAATATCATACTGTTTGCTTGCTGCAAGTATTTCTAGTTCACCCTTTTTACCAGTAATGCTTCTGGCGTTTACATACATACAACTAAGATAAGTATTTTCCCTTGCATTAGGGACATCTTTCACCTTATGTGGCAAGGATGACCTGTAATCGTCATTGGTTAGTGCTTTGGTAAAATCCCTTTTAGTACCCATGTTAATAACCTTACTGCCTGCTCTTACCCTCCCCCCAACTTCTTCCCCATTTTGTTTACTACCGCCATCCCCACTATTCTCACTGCATGACCCGTAGTTTTTAGCTAAACCCTCCCCCCAGGCTCCTAGTTTAAAATCTCCTCCAACCTTCTAACCATCCTTCCCCCCAGCACCGCTGCCCCCTCCTCAGTCAGGTGCAATCCGTCACGACAAAAGAGATGGCGTCTGACTGAGAAGTCCGCCCAGTGTTCCAGGAACACAAACCCCTCTTTCCTGCACCAATCCCTAAGCCACACATTTACCTCCCTAATCTCCCTCTGCCTCCCTGGACTAGCGCGTGGCACGGGTAATAATTCCGAGAATATTACCTTAGATGTCCTTGCCTTCAGTTTCTTTCCTAAGTCCCTATAATCTTTCTTAAGGACATCCCACCTTCCGCTAACTTTGTCATTGGTGCCAACGTGCACCAAGACCGCCGGGTCTTTGCCAGCCCCTCCCAACAATCTATCTACCCGGTCCGCGATGTGCCGTACCCGAGCACCCGGGAGACAACAGACTGTACGGCGATCACGGTCCCGGTAGCAGATTGCCCTATCTGCCTTCCTGATGATAGAATCCCCTACCACCACCATTTGACTAGGTACCTCTCTATCTTTTATCCCAACCGCGCCAGAGGGACCGCACCTCTGGATGCTAGAGGGAGCAGTCTCCTCCGGCACCGTCATTTCTTCGCTATCATCCTCCGATTCCTCGTCCAATCGGGCAAATTTGTTCGGGTTTGATAGTTCGGAGATGTCGTGCCTCCCCCTCTTATTCTTCCTTCTAACTGTGACCCAACTGGCTACCTGATCATCACCTGATCATCACCAGATTTACCACTAGGCAACCAAACAGCCGATTAGGACCCGGGGGTGGGGGGGTGGGGGGGGTTGGACTGCCGCCAGGGCTGAATCATGGCGGACTGTAAACTCCGCCAAAAATGCCCAAGGGCTGGGCCGGCTGAATACTACAGTCAGGCTGACAAGTGCCAGGCCGGTTCCAGCGCTCGCCTGCTGTGTCTCATTTAGTGTGGTGTGCTGTATGTGTGATTAGAGTGGCCAATCCCGGGATCGGCGGGATCCCAGGATTTGAATCCCTAGATTGGAGCCTCCAATCCCGGGATTCACGGGATTAAGCTGCGAATCAGCATTAGTTTTTTTAGCCAGACAGTGTCGCTGAGCACTAGCGCTCAGTTTAGCCTCGGACGCTGCCCAGCTCCGGCTGCCCCGCTGTGCACGGCATGGTCACGCTGCGCAGCCCCATCCCAGACGGGCCCGTTAGTTTCGCCCTTCAGCGCGCCTTCCCTCCAGCCCACCCGCCATCAAATTGAGCAGAGGAGGACGCCAGAGCTGGTGCACTGTAAGTGACACACTAGCGGTGGCTGGCCTTGCTTATTACTACTCACTGCCAATTGCCAGCTCTGCTGCAGTGCAGTAATGCTGCCTGCCTCTGGAACCTGGGGACACCTTTACTCCATAGTGAGTACGTTTTTTTCTTCTTCTTTTTTTTTATTCTGAACTTGAAATGAGGGGGTACATTAAAGTACAGTTCAATCCTGGGAATCTCGGGATTGAGGATTTTTCAATCCCTAATCCCGGGATTAAAAAATGGCCCCGGATTGGCCTCCCTGTGTGTGACCCATCATAACATCACACTTATGGAGAGAGGAACCAGCCCAGGACACGCGCCAGTGAAGAGGGTGAGGGGGAGGTATGTGCTTCTGCTTTCCCTGCTCCAGTCTGCATTTTATTCCCAGAATACTAGTGACCTGGGGGAGGCTGAGGGGCAGCGGTGCGAGGTGGCATACACTACACTCATTGGCGATGGGAGGTGGTTGTGTGGTGGGTAGAGATGAGCGGGTTCGGTTTCTCTGAATCCGAACCCGCCCGAACTTCATGTTTTTTTACACGGGTCCGAGCGACTCGGATCTTCCCGCCTTGCTCGGTTAACCCGAGCGCGCCCGAACGTCATCATCACGCTGTCGGATTCTCGCGAGGCTCGGATTCTATCGCGAGACTCGGATTCTATATAAGGAGCCGCGCGTCGCGGCCATTTTCACACGTGCATTGAGATTGATAGGGAGAGGACGTGGCTGGCGTCCTCTCCGTTTAGAAATTAAAATAGATAGAGTGAGAGTGAGACACTTCATTTACTTACTGGAGCTTAGGAGGAGTTATACTAGTGACTGATGACCAGTGACCTGACCACCAGTGCAGTTTTATAATTTATTATTATTTAATAATCCGTTCTGTTCTTGTTCTCTGCCTGAAAAAAACGATACACAGTGACTCAGTCACACTCACATACCATATCTGTGCTCAGCCCAGTGTGCTGCATCATCTATGTATAATATCTGACTGTGCTCACACAGCTTAATTGTGGGGGAGACTGGGGAGCAGTTATAGGTTATAGCAGGAGCCAGGAGTACATATTAAACAGTGCACACTTTTGCTGCCAGAGTGCCACTGCCAGTGTGACTGACCACTGACCACTGTGACCAGTGACCTGACCACACTGACCACCAGTATAGTATATTGTGATTGAATGTCTGCCTGAAAAAGTACACTCGTCGTGTGACTTGTGTGGTGTTTTTTTATTCTATAAAAATTAAAAAACTCATTCTGCTGACAGACAGTGTCCACTCCAGCAGGTCCCTCATTATATTATATATACCTGTCCGGCTGCAGTAGTGATATATATATATTTCTCTAACGTCCTAAGTGGATGCTGGGGACTCCGTCAGGACCATGGGGAATAGCGGCTCCGCAGGAGACAGGGCACAAAAATAAAGCTTTAGGATCAGGTGGTGTGTACTGGCTCCTCCCCCCATGACCCTCCTCCAAGCCTCAGTTAGGTTTTTGTGCCCGTCCGAGCAGGGTGCAATCTAGGTGGCTCTCTTAAAGAGCTGCTTAGAAAAAGTTTTTTTAGGTTTTTTATTTTCAGTGAGTCCTGCTGGCAACAGGCTCACTGCATCGAGGGACTTAGGGGAGAGAATTTCAACTCACCTGCGTGCAGGATGGATTGGATTCTTAGGCTACTGGACACCATTAGCTCCAGAGGGAGTCGGAACACAGGTCTCACCCTGGGGTTCGTCCCGGAGCCGCGCCGCCGACCCCCCTTACAGATGCTGAAGATTGAAGGTCCGGAAACAGGCGGCAGAAGGCTCTTCAGTCTTCATGAAGGTAGCGCACAGCACTGCAGCTGTGCGCCATTGTTGTCACACACTTCACAGCAAGCGGTCACGGAGGGTGCAGGGCGCTGCTGGGGGCGCCCTGGGCAGCAATATTTTATTACCTTAAGGCAAAAGAATACATCACATATAGCCATTAAGGCTATATGTATGTATTTAACCCATGCCAATTATCTAAATCCACGGGAGGAAAGCCCGCCGAAATAGGGGGCGGGGCTTATTCTCCTCAGCACACAGCGCCATTTTCCTGCTCAGCTCCGCTGTGAGGAAGGCTCCCAGGACTCTCCCCTGCACTGCACTACAGAAACAGGGTAAAACAGAGAGGGGGGGCATTTTTTGGCGATATACTGGATATATTTAAGCTGCTATAAGGAACAACACTTATATAAGGTTGTTCCCATATATATTATAGCGCTTGGGTGTGTGCTGGCAAACTCTCCCTCTGTCTCCCCAAAGGGCTAGTGGGGTCCTGTCTTCGATAAGAGCATTCCCTGTGTGTCTGCTGTGTGTCGGTACGTGTGTGTCGACATGTATGAGGACGATGTTGGCGTGGAGGCAGAGCAATTGCCGATAATGGTGATGTCACCCCCCAGGGAGTCGACACCGGAATGGATGGCTTTGTTTATGGAATTACGTGATAATGTCAGCACATTACAAAAATCAGTTGACGACATGAGACGGCCGGCAAACCAGTTAGTACCTGCCCAGGCGTCTCAGACACCGTCAGGGGCTGTAAAGCGCCCTTTACCTCAGTCGGTCGACACAGACCCAGACACAGACACTGAATCTAGTGTCGACGGTGATGAAACAAACGTATTTTCAAGTAGGGCCACACGTTATATGATCACGGCAATGAAGGAGGCTTTGCATATCTCTGATGCTGCAAGTACCACAAAAAGGGGTATTATGTGGGGGGTGAAAAAACTACCTGTAGTTTTTCCTGAATCAGAGGAATTAAATGATGTATGTGATGAAGCGTGGTTTAACCCAGATAGAAAAATGCTAATTTCAAAAAAGTTATTAGCATTATACCCTTTCCCGCCAGAGGTTAGGGCGCGCTGGGAAACACCCCCTAGGGTGGATAAAGCGCTCACACGCTTATCAAAACAAGTGGCGTTACCGTCTCCGGATACGGCCGCCCTCAAGGATCCAGCAGATAGGAGACTGGAAACTACCCTAAAAAGTATATACACACATACTGGTGTTATACTGCGACCGGCCATCGCCTCAGCCTGGATGTGCAGTGCTGGGGTCGTCTGGTTGGATTCCCTGACTGAAAATATTGATACCCTGGATAGGGACAGTATTTTATTGACTATAGAGCAATTAAAGGATGCTTTCCTTTATATGCGAGATGCGCAGAGAGATATTTGCACTCTGGCATCGAGAGTAAATGCGATGTCCATATCTGCCAGAAGGAGTTTATGGACGCGACAGTGGTCAGGTGATGCGGATTCCAAACGACATATGGAAGTATTGCCGTATAAAGGGGAGGAATTATTTGGCGTCGGTCTATCGGATCTGGTGGCCACGGCAACTGCCGGAAAATCCAACTTTTTACCTCAGACCCCCTCCCAACAGAAAAAGACACCGTCTTTTCAGCCGCAGTCCTTTCGGTCCTATAAGAACAAGCGGACAAAAGGACAGTCATATCTGCCTAGGGGCAGAGGAAGGGGTAAGAGAGGGCAGCAAGCAGCCCCTGCCCAGGAACAGAAGCCCTCCCAGGGTTCTGCAAAGCCCTCAGCATGACGCTGGGGCCTTACAAGCGGACTCAGGAACGGTGGGGGGTCGACTCAAGAATTTCAGCGCACAGTGGGCTTGCTCACAGGTGGACCCCTGGATTCTGCAGGTAGTATCTCAGGGTTACAGGTTGGAATTCGAGAAGTCTCCCCCTCGCCGGTTCCTAAAGTCTGCTTTGCCAACGTCTCCCTCAGACAGGGCGACGGTATTGGAAGCCATTCACAAGCTGTTTGCTCAGCAGGTGATAGTCAAGGTACCCCTCCTACAACAGGGAAAGGGGTATTACTCCACGCTATATTGTGGTACCGAAGCCGGACGGCTCGGTAAGACCTATTCTAAATCTGAAATCTTTGAACCTGTACATACAAAAATTCAAGTTCAAGATGGAGTCACTCAGAGCAGTGATAGCGAATCTGGAAGAAGGGGACTTTATGGTGTCCCTGGACATAAAGGATGCTTACCTGCATGTCCCAATTTGCCCTTCACATCAAGGGTACCTCAGGTTCGTGGTGCAAAACTGTCATTATCAGTTTCAGACGCTGCCGTTTGGATTGTCCACGGCACCTCGGGTCTTTACCAAGGTAATGGCCGAAATGATGATTCTTCTGCGAAGAAGAGGCGTATTAATTATCCCTTACTTGGACGATCTCCTGATAAGGGCAAGGTCCAGAGAACAGCTGGAGGACGGAGTAGCACTAACCCAAGTAGTGCTGCAACAACACGGGTGGATTCTGAATTTTCCAAAATCTCAGTTGACCCCGACAACACGTCTGCTGTTCCTGGGAATGATTCTGGACACGGTTCAGAAAAAGGTGTTTCTTCCGGAGGAGAAAGCCAGGGAGTTATCCGAACTTGTCAGGAACCTCCTAAAACCAGGGACAGTGTCTGTACATCAATGCACAAGAGTCCTGGGAAAGATGGTGGCTTCTTACGAAGCGATTCCATTCGGCAGATTCCACGCACGAACTTTTCAGTGGGATCTGCTGGACAAATGGTCCGGATCGCATCTGCAGATGCATCAGCGGATAACCTTATCGCCACGGACAAGGGTGTCTCTTCTGTGGTGGTTGCAGAGTGCTCATCTGTTAGAGGGCCGCAGATTCGGCATACAGGACTGGGTCCTGGTGACCACGGATGCCAGTCTGAGAGGCTGGGGAGCGGTCACACAAGGAAGAAACTTCCAGGGAGTATGGTCAAGCCTGGAGATGTCTCTTCACATAAATATACTGGAGCTAAGAGCGATTTACAATGCTCTAAGTCTGGCAAAACCCCTGCTTCAGGGTCAGCCGGTGTTGATCCAGTCGGACAACATCACGGCAGTCGCCCACGTAAACAGACAGGGCGGCACAAGAAGCAGGACAGCAATGGCAGAAGCTGCAAGGATTCTTCGCTGGGCGGAAGATCATGTGATAGCACTGTCAGCAGTATTCATTCCGGGAGTGGACAACTGGGAAGCAGACTTCCTCAGCAGACACGATATACACCCGGGAGAGTGGGGACTTCATCCAGAAGTCTTCCACATGATTGTGAACCGTTGGGAAAAACCAATGGTGGATATGATGGCGTCCCGCCTCAACAAAAAACTGGACAGGTATTGCGCCAGGTCAAGAGATCCTCAGGCAATAGCTGTGGACGCGCTGGTAACACCGTGGGTGTTCCAGTCAGTGTATGTGTTCCCTCCTCTGCCTCTCATACCAAAAGTACTGAGAATTATACGGCAGAAGGGAGTAAGAACGATACTAGTGGCTCCGGATTGGCCAAGAAGAACTTGGTACCCGGAACTTCAAGAGATGCTCACGGAGGATCCGTGGCCTATACCTCTAAGACGGGACCTGCTTCAGCAGGGACCGTGTCTATTCCAAGACTTACCGCGGCTGCGTTTGACGGCATGGCGGTTGAACGCCGAATTCTAAAGGAAAAAGGCATTCCGGAAGAGGTCATTCCTACACTGGTAAAAGCCAGGAAGGAGGTGACTGCACAACATTATCACCGCATTTGGAGAAAATATGTTGCGTGGTGTGAGGCCAGGAAGGCCCCCACGGAGGAATTTCAACTGGGTCGATTCCTACATTTCCTGCAAACAGGATTGTCTATGGGCCTCAAATTGGGGTCCATTAAGGTTCAAATTTCGGCCCTGTCGATTTTCTTCCAGAAAGAATTGGCTTCAGTTCCTGAAGTCCAGACCTTTGTAAAAGGAGTACTACATATACAGCCCCCGGTTGTGCCCCCAGTGGCACCGTGGGATCTTAATGTAGTCTTGGATTTTCTCAAATCCCATTGGTTTGAGCCGCTCAAATCGGTGGAGCTGAAGTATCTCACATGGAAAGTAACCATGCTACTGGCCCTGGCTTCCGCCAGGAGAGTATCAGAATTGGCGGCTTTATCATATAAGAGCCCATATCTGATTTTCCATACGGACAGGGCAGAACTGCGGACGCGTCCTCATTTTCTGCCTAAGGTGGTGTCAGCGTTTCACCTGAACCAGCCTATTGTGGTGCCTGCGGCTACTAACGAGTTGGAGGATTCCAAGTTGTTGGACGTGGTCCGGGCATTGAAAATATATATTTCAAGAACGGCGGGAGTCAGAAAGTCTGACTCACTGCTTATATTGTATGCACCCAACAAGATGGGTGCTCCTGCTTCTAAGCAGACGATTGCTCGTTGGATTTGTAGCACAATTCAACTTGCACATTCTGTGGCAGGCTTGCCACAACCTAAATCTGTCAAGGCCCATTCCACAAGGAAAGTGGGCTCATCCTGGGCGGCTGCCCGGGGAGTCTCGGCATTACAACTCTGCCGAGCTGCTACTTGGTCAGGGGCAAATACGTTTGCAAAATTCTACAAATTTGATACCCTGGCTGAGGAGGACCTTGGGTTCTCTCATTCGGTGCTGCAGAGTCATCCGCACTCTCCCGCCCGTTTGGGAGCTTTGGTATAATCCCCATGGTCCTGACGGAGTCCCCAGCATCCACTTAGGACGTTAGAGAAAATAAGAATTTACTTACCGATAATTCTATTTCTCGTAGTCCGTAGTGGATGCTGGGCACCCATCCCAAGTGCGGATTGTCTGCAATACTTGTACATAGTTATTGTTACAAAAAAATCGGGTTGTTATTTGTTGTGAGCCGTCTGTTCAGAGGCTCCTACGTTTGTCATACTGTTAACTGGGTTCAGATCACAAGTTATACGGTGTGATTGGTGTGGCTGGTATGAGTCTTACCCGGGGTTCAATATCCTTCCTTATTGTGTACGCTCGTCCGAGCACAGTATCCTAACTGAGGCTTGGAGGAGGGTCATGGGGGGAGGAGCCAGTACACACCACCTGATCCTAAAGCTTTATTTTTGAGCCGCTATTCCCCATGGTCCTGACGGAGTCCCCAGCATCCACTACGGACTATGAGAAATAGAATTATCGGTAAGTAAATTCTTATTTTTTTATATCATTATTTATCATCCAGTCTACTAGCAGCAGACACAGTACGGTAGTTCACGGCTGTAGCTACCTCTGTGTCGGCACTCGGCAGTCCATCCATAATTGTATACCACCTACCCGTGGTTTTTTTTTTCTTTCTTCTTTATACATACTACATCTCATTATCATCCAGTCTATATTAGCAGCAGACACAGTACAGTACGGTAGTCCACGGCTGTAGCTACCTCTGTGTCGGCACTCGGCAATCCATCCATAATTGTATACCACCTACCCGTGTTTTTTTTTTCTTTCTTCTTTATACATACTACATCTCATTATCAACCAGTCTATATTAGCAGCAGACACAGTACGGTAGTTCACGGCTGTAGCTACCTCTGTGTCGGCACTCGGCAGTCCATCCATAATTGTATACCACCTACCCGTGGTTTTTTTTTCTTTCTTCTTTATACATACATACTACATCTCATTATCATCCAGTCTATATTAGCAGCAGACACAGTACAGTACGGTAGTCCACGGCTGTAGCTACCTCTGTGTCGGCACTCGGCAGTCCATCCATAATTGTATACCACCTACCCGTGTTTTTTTTTTCCTTTCTTCTTTATACATACTACATCTCATTATCATCCAGTCTATATTAGCAGCAGACACAGTACAGTACTGTAGTCCACGGCTGTAGCTACCTCTGTGTCGGCACTCGGCAGTCCATCCATAATTGTATACCACCTACCCGTGGTTTTTTTTTTCTTTCTTCTTTATACATACTACATCTCATTATCAACCAGTCTATATTAGCAGCAGACACAGTACAGTACGGTAGTCCACGGCTGTAGCTACCTCTGTGTCGGCACTCGGCAGTCCATCCATAATTGTATACCACCTACCCGTGGTTTTTTTTTTCTTTCTTCTTTATACATACTACATCTCATTATCATCCAGTCTATATTAGCAGCAGACACAGTACAGTACGGTAGTCCATGGCTGTAGCTACCTCTGTGTCGGCACTCGGCAGTCCATCCATAATTGTATACCACCTACCCGTGGTTTTTTTTTTCTTTCTTCTTTATACATACTACATCTCATTATCATCCAGTCTATATTAGCAGCAGACACAGTACAGTACGGTAGTCCACGGCTGTAGCTACCTCTGTGTCGGCACTCGGCAGTCCATCCATAATTGTATACCACCTACCCGTGGTTTTTTTTTTCTTTCTTCTTTATACATACTACATCTCATTATCAACCAGTCTATATTAGCAGCAGACACAGTACAGTACGGTAGTCCACGGCTGTAGCTACCTCTGTGTCGGCACTCGGCAGTCCATCCATAATTGTATACCACCTACCCGTGTTTTTTTTTTCTTTCTTCTTTATACATACTACATCTCATTATCAACCAGTCTATATTAGCAGTAGACACAGTACGGTAGTTCACGGCTGTAGCTACCTCTGTGTCGGCACTCGGCAGTCCATCCATAATTGTATACCACCTACCCGTGGTTTTTTTTTTCTTTCTTCTTTATACATACTACATCTCATTATCATCCAGTCTATATTAGCAGCAGACACAGTACAGTACGGTAGTCCACGGCTGTAGCTACCTCTGTGTCGGCACTCGGCAGTCCATCCATAATTGTATACCACCTACCCGTGGTTTTTTTTTTTCTTTCTTCTTTATACATACTACATCTCATTATCAACCAGTCTATATTAGCAGCAGACACAGTACAGTACGGTAGTCCACGGCTGTAGCTACCTCTGTGTCGGCACTCGGCAGTCCATCCATAATTGTATACCACCTATCCGTGTTTTTTTTTTTCTTTCTTCTTTATACATACTACATCTCATTATCAACCAGTCTATATTAGCAGCAGACACAGTACGGTAGTTCACGGCTGTAGCTACCTCTGTGTCGGCACTCGGCAGTCCATCCATAATTGTATACCACCTACCCGTGGTTTTTTTTTTCTTTCTTCTTTATACATACATACTACATCTCATTATCATCCAGTCTATATTAGCAGCAGACACAGTACAGTACGGTAGTCCACGGCTGTAGCTACCTCTGTGTCGGCACTCGGCAGTCCATCCATAATTGTATACCACCTACCCGTGGTTTTTTTCTTTCTTTCTTCTTTATACATACTACATCTCATTATCATCCAGTCTATATTAGCAGCAGACACAGTACAGTACGGTAGTCCACGGCTGTAGCTACCTCTGTGTCGGCACTCGGCAGTCCATCCGTAAGTATACTAGTATCCATCCATCTCCATTGTTTACCTGAGGTGCCTTTTAGTTGTGCCTATTAAAATGTTGAGGTTCCAAAATTAGGGAAAGATCAAGATCCACTTCCACCTCGTGCTGAAGCTGCTGCCACTAGTCATGGCCGAGACGATGAAATGCCAGCAACGTCGTCTGCCAAGGCCGATGCCCAATGTCATAGTACAGAGCATGTCAAATCCAAAACACCAAATATCAGTAAAAAAAGGACTCCAAAACCTAAAATAAAATTGTCGGAGGAGAAGCGTAAACTTGCCAATATGCCATTTACCACACGGAGTGGCAAGGAACGGCTGAGGCCCTGGCCTATGTTCATGGCTAGTGGTTCAGCTTCACATGAGGATGGAAGCACTCAGCCTCTCGCTAGAAAACTGAAAAGACTCAAGCTGGCAAAAGCACCGCAAAGAACTGTGCGTTCTTCGAAATCCCAAATCCACAAGGAGAGTCCAATTGTGTCGGTTGCGATGCCTGACCTTCCCAACACTGGACGTGAAGAGCATGCGCCTTCCACCATTTGCACGCCCCCTGCAAGTGCTGGAAGGAGCACCCGCAGTCCAGTTCCTGATAGTCAGATTGAAGATGTCAGTGTTGAAGTACACCAGGATGAGGAGGATATGGGTGTTGCTGGCGCTGGGGAGGAAATTGACCAGGAGGATTCTGATGGTGAGGTGGTTTGTTTAAGTCAGGCACCCGGGGAGACACCTGTTGTCCGTGGGAGGAATATGGCCGTTGACATGCCTGGTGAAAATACCAAAAAAATCAGCTCTTCAGTGTGGAGGTATTTCAACAGAAAAGCGGACAACAGGTGTCAAGCCGTGTGTTGCCTTTGTCAAGCTGTAATAAGTAGGGGTAAGGACGTTAACCACCTCGGAACATCCTCCCTTATACGTCACCTGCAGCGCATTCATAATAAGTCAGTGACAAGTTCAAAAACTTTGGGCGACAGCGGAAGCAGTCCACTGACCAGTAAATCCCTTCCTCTTGTAACCAAGCTCACGCAAACCACCCCACCAACTCCCTCAGTGTCAATTTCCTCCTTCCCCAGGAATGCCAATAGTCCTGCAGGCCATGTCACTGGCAATTCTGATGAGTCCTCTCCTGCCTGGGATTCCTCCGATGCATCCTTGCGTGTAACGCCTACTGCTGCTGGCGCTGCTGTTGTTGCTGCTGGGAGTCGATGGTCATCCCAGAGGGGAAGTCGTAAGCCCACTTGTACTACTTCCAGTAAGCAATTGACTGTCCAACAGTCCTTTGCGAGGAAGATGAAATATCTGTTATGCACACCAGTGCCTGCAGGAAAGTACTGGTGTCAGAACTGTTATGCACTCCAGTGTCTGCAGGAATGTACTGGTGTTTGAACTGTTATGCAAAACAGATGGACTCACAGACAAACTGGGGGATATGACATAACGTACACAGAAGGTGATAGGGTAACAAAATACACACAAAGTGAACAGAGAAGCCCAGAGGCTAAGGAACTGGGTATCTCCCTTGTATTAGAACTGCTCAGATGGAAAAGCAAGATGTTGTGTTTTAATACGTAGAGAACCCGAAATGCTGTTGCTAAGGGCAACAGCAAAACCCTAAAGGGTTACCAACGGGTGTGGCAGTAAACTCCTTGGTCAGAGATGGAATGATAGACACAAGGAGAATCTCCACAATCCTAATTCTCACTTGCAGTGCACAGGTTTTAGCTTACTGCCACTAAACTGACCCCTGACACCTAGCACAGTGAGACAGGATTAGACAGGCAAGTCTTAGAATACAGCCGCAAACTTGCTAAGTTCACAGAGTAGTAACAGAACCCCAGCAAGCTAAACGACTGACTCCAGTCTTACTGCTAGGTCTGGATTGGCAGAGTGTAATACCAAATCCCCAGGCCTATTTGCAGTAAGCAACAAACAAATACAAAGCTACACAGTACTGGCTAACTTTCATGAACTGACTAACCAACAAAGATTCAGCAGCATCTGCTTACCCTGAAAAGAGGCCTTATAAAGCAGGTGCTGTCCACGCCCCACTCAGACCTCACAGACTGTGAGCACAAAAACCAGCACCGGATCCCCTGCCATGCACAGAGCCTATAACCACTGCACAGCAAAAGACCCGAACCGGAGTATCAGCTGCGCTCAGGTTACTCCACTAGCACTTGTCTCCCGGTTGCCATGACGACGTGGCAGCACAGGGCAGGAGACCCTAACAGTACCCCCCCTCTGACGAGGGGTCAAAGAACCCCTACCACCGGGTTTATCGGGGAACTGCGAGAAGAAAGAGCGTATCAGTCTGGGGGCATGAAGATCACAACTGCGCACCCACGACCGCTCCTCCGGGCCATACCCCTTCCAGTGCACCAAAAATGACAGCCGACCCCGAACCACCTTGGAGTCAAGAATCCTTTCAACAACAAACTCCCTCTGGCCACGTATCAGAAGAGGGGAAGGTCTTCCACTGGAAGAAGGATTACTAATCGCCCGTTTTAAAAGGGAACAATGAAATGTTTTATTGATACCCAAAGAACGGGGCAGATCTAACTGAAATGCCACCGGATTGATAACCCTGGTGATCTTATAAGGGCCGATGAACCGGGGCCCTAACTTATGAGATGGCTGTCTCAACTTCAAATTCTTGGTAGACAACCAGACGAAGTCTCCTAATTTGAAGCTGCAGGGTCTTTTCCGCTTATCAAAAATCCTTTTGGTCACTAATGACACAGACACAAGGGCTTTCTTCACTTTCCGCCAAATACCTCTAAGGACCGAAACCACAGAGGAACCACCAGGCGTGGAGTCCAGGGGGTCAAAAGAATTGGCCTTAGGATGATGCCCATACACACAAAGGAAGGGAGAGATCCCTGTAGCAGAGTGAGCCGCGTTGTTATAGGCAAACTCCGCCATGGACAGATGAGCAACCCAGTCAGTCTGACACTTGGAGACATAACACCTGAGGAACTGCTCCAAGGACTGGTTCACCCTTTCAGTCTGCCCATTAGACTGCGGATGGTAGCCTGACGACAAGCTGACAGAAATCTGGAGATCGGAACAAAATGCCCTCCAGAATTTGGCCACAAACTGGGATCCGCGGTCAGAGACCACATCAAGTGGCAACCCGTGGAGACGCACAACATGCAGCATAAATAATTCAGACAGGCGTCTGGCTGATGGCAGCCCAACCAGTGGAACGAAGTGCGCCATCTTCGAAAACCTGTCAACGACAACCCAGATGGCTGTCATCCCCGAGGATTTGGGCAAGTCCACCACAAAATCCATTGAAATGTGGGTCCATGGCTTAGATGGGATAGAGAGTGGATGTAATGGGCCAACAGGAACCCCTCTAGGAGTCTTATTTCGGGCACAGATGTCACATGCCCGAACCCACTGATCCACATCCTTAGCCACCGAGGGCCACCACACCGCCCTAGATAGCAACTCCCGAGTTCTGGCAATACCCGGGTGACCTGCCGACTTCTTGGCATGGAATTCCAGGAACACTCGCTGTCTTAACCTAGGAGGCACAAACAAAAGACCTACCGGAAGATCTGGAGGAGCCTGCTCCTGTGCTCTAAGGACTAATGATAAGAGGTCCTGGGTAATGCCCACTTTAATACATGATGGGGAAACAATGGGCAACGGCTCCTCGGTGGTCTCCTGGATTGGAGCAAAACTCCGCGAGAGCGCATCAGCCTTGATGTTTTTTGACCCAGGGCGATATGTTATCAAAAAATTAAAGCGAGCAAAAAACAAAGCCCATCGTGCCTGCCTGGCATTGAGACGCTTCGCTGACTCTAAATATGCCAGATTCTTATGGTCAGTGAGAATTGAGACCACAAACTTAGCCCCCTCAAGCCAGTGTCTCCACTCCTCGAGTGCATCCTTAATAGCCAACAATTCCCGGTTACCCACGTCATAATTCATTTCGGCAGGCGAAAATTTACGGGAAAAGTAAGCACAGGGATGAAGGCGATTATCAGACACTCCCATCTGAGAAAGCACTGCCCCAATACCCATCTCAGAGGCATCCACCACCACCACAAAAGGACGCTCTGGATCTGGGTGTCGCAGCACCTTGGCCGAAACAAATGCCCTTTTGAGACGGGCAAAAGCCGCTTTAGCCTCACAAGACCAGTGAGCAACATCCGCCCCTTTCTTAGTGAGTGCCACCAAGGGCGCCACTATAGACGAAAATCCAGCGATAAATCGTCTATAAAAATTCGCAAAGCCCAGAAAACGCTGAAGCGCCTTCAAACTAGTGGGCTGCACCCAATCCAGGACTGCCTGTACCTTGGAACCCTCCATTTGGAAACCTTCTGGGGAGATAATATATCCTAGAAATGCGATTTGCTGAACTTCAAATTCGCACTTCTCCAGCTTCGCCCCAAGCCGGTGGTCTCTGAGTTTCTGGAGGACTAAGCGTACATGCTTCTGATGTTCCTCCAGGGAATGGGAGAAGATTAGGATGTCATCTAAGTATACAACTAAGAATCTATCCAAATATTCCCTGAGCACATCATTCATGAAATCCTGGAAGACTGCCGGGGCATTACAGAGCCCAAAAGGCATCACCAAATATTCATAATGCCCTGAGTGGGTATTAAAGGCAGTCTTCCATTCATCCCCCTCTCTTATTCGGATTAGATTGTACGCACCGCGTAGGTCAATCTTAGAAAAAATGGTGGCAGTACGAAGCTGGTCAAACAAGACCGAAATGAGAGGCAGTGGGTATGAGTTTTTAATCGTGATACGGTTCAATTCCCTGAAGTCGATGCAGGGTCGCAACGAACCGTCCTTTTTACCCACGAAGAAGAACCCCGACCCAACTGGAGACTGTGAAGGTCTGATAAATCCCTTAGCCAAGTTCTCCTGAATGTACTCTGCCATAGCCTGAGTCTCAGGACGTGACAGGGAGTACAACCTGCTCTTGGGAAGCTTAGCATTTGGCAACAAATCAATGGCACAGTCATAGGGGCGATGGGGAGGTAGTACCTCTGCAACTTTTTTGGAGAACACGTCCGCAAAATCTGCATAACACCCTGGCAATCCTGGCAAACTTAGCTGCGAGAGCCTGACTGGAAGGCTCAAGCAACTCCTGAAACAATCAGTACCCCAACTAAGAATCTCCCCAGAGACCCAGTCAAATTGAGGATTGTGGGCCCTTAACCAGGGTAACCCCAACACCAATGGGGCAAAAGTACAGACAGTCACATAAAAGGACAATTTTTCAGAGTGTGTGGCTCCAATAAACAAAGAAATCTGGCTAGTGCAAGAGGTAATTTTACCTTGGGATAATGGTTCCCCGTTTAACCCACAAATCTCAATTTCCGATGCCAAGGGTACTAAGGGAACAGAGTGTTTCAGGGCGAATTGGCGGTCCATAAAAACCCCGTCGGCCCCACTGTCCACAAAGGCCTCAGTCTTGACAGTTTGACCGAGGATCTTCAAGGTCACCGGAATGATAAAAGTCTTCTTGGGAAATTCTGACTTCTGGCCTGACAGGATATTTCCCATCACCCTCAGGCCCTGAAGTTTTCCGGCTTTTCTGGGCATGATACTACCACATGACCTTTATTCCCACAGTACAAACACAACCCCTGCTGTCTCCTCCGCGTCTTCTCACGCGAGGAGAGGCGGGTAGCCCCAATCTGCATAGGCTCCTCAGAAAATTCCTCAGAGTCTGAGGTTCCCTTGGGAAGGAAGGAAATCTCAGTCTCCCTTTCAAGCCTACGCTCTCTCAGCCGTCTATCCACCCGGATGGATAACTGCATGAGCTGATCCAAGCTATCAGGCAAGGGATATTGTACCAGTTGGTCCTTTATCTGGTTAGAAAGACCTCTTCGGTACTGGTGTCTCAGGGCTGGGTCATTCCACTGGGTATCATGGGCCAACCTCCGAAACTCCGTACAGTAAACCTCAACTGGCCTTCGCCCTTGCTTAAGGATCGAAATCTGAGCCTCGGCTGAGGCCGTCTTGTCAGGGTCATCATACAACATGCCCAGTGCCGTAAAAAAAGCATCAACACTTTTAAGCGACGGACAGTCAGGCTGCAACCCATATGCCCAGACCTGTGGGTCTCCTTGTAGCAAGGAAATCACTATGCCCACCCGCTGAATCTCCGACCCAGAAGACTGAGGCCTAAGCCGGAAGTATAGCTTGCAGCTCTCCTTGAAACAAAAGAACTGCGAGCGATCTCCAGAAAAACGATCCGGGAGATTTACTTTCGGCTCCTTAACCCCTGCAGGTGCTGCTGCTGCGGGAGCTCCGCCAGCAGCCTGGGAGGTGTGCATTTTAATGGACAAATCATTAAATTGTCGAGTCAGGACCTGCACCTGATCGACCACCTGTTGCAACGTATTTTGAGGGGTATGCTCCATATTCCCACAAAATTTCAACAGGAGTATTAGGCTGCTGAATATGTTATGCACACCAGTGCCTGCAGGAAAGTACTGGTGTCAGAACTGTTATGCACTCCAGTGTCTGCAGGAATGTACTGGTGTTTGAACTGTTATGCAAAACAGATGGACTCACAGACAAACTGGGGGATATGACATAACGTACACAGAAGGTGATAGGGTAACAAAATACACACAAAGTGAACAGAGAAGCCCAGAGGCTAAGGAACTGGGTATCTCCCTTGTATTAGAACTGCTCAGATGGAAAAGCAAGATGTTGTGTTTTAATACGTAGAGAACCCGAAATGCTGTTGCTAAGGGCAACAGCAAAACCCTAAAGGGTTACCAACGGGTGTGGCAGTAAACTCCTTGGTCAGAGATGGAATGATAGACACAAGGAGAATCTCCACAATCCTAATTCTCACTTGCAGTGCACAGGTTTTAGCTTACTGCCACTAAACTGACCCCTGGCACCTAGCACAGTGAGACAGGATTAGACAGGCAAGTCTTAGAATACAGCCGCAAACTTGCTAAGTTCACAGAGTAGTAACAGAACCCCAGCAAGCTAAACGAATGACTCCAGTCTTACTGCTAGGTCTGGATTGGCAGAGTGTAATACCAAATCCCCAGGCCTATTTGCAGTAAGCAACAAACAAATACAAAGCTACACAGTACTGGTTAACTTTCATGAACTGACTAACCAACAAAGATTCAGCAGCATCTGCTTACCCTGAAAAGAGGCCTTATAAAGCAGGTGCTGTCCACGCCCCACTCAGACCTCACAGACTGTGAGCACAAAAACCAGCACCGGATCCCCTGCCGTGCACAGAGCCTATAACCACTGCACAGCAAAAGACCCGAACCGGAGTATCAGCTGCGCTCAGGTTACTCCACTAGCACTTGTCTCCCGGTTGCCATGACGACGTGGCAGCACAGGGCAGGAGACCCTAACAATATCACAGCAGTCATCCTGCTGCAAAGCGGATAACTGAGGCCTTGACAACTATGTTGGTGTTAGACGTGCGTCCGGTATCCGCCGTTAGTTCACAGGGAACTAGACAATTTATTGAGGCAGTGTGCCCCCGTTACCAAATACCATCTAGGTTCCACTTCTCTAGGCAGGCGATACCGAGAATGTACACGGACGTCAGAAAAAGACTCACCAGTGTCCTAAAAAATGCAGTTGTACCCAATGTCCACTTAACCACGGACATGTGGACAAGTGGAGCAGGGCAGGGTCAGGACTATATGACTGTGACAGCCCACTGGGTAGATGTATGGACTCCCGCCGCAAGAACAGCAGCGGCGGCACCAGTAGCAGCATCTCGCAAACGCCAACTCTTTCCTAGGCAGGCTACGCTTTGTATCACCGCTTTCCAGAATACGCACACAGCTGAAAACCTCTTACGGCAACTGAGGAAGATCATCGCGGAATGGCTTACCCCAATTGGACTCTCCTGTGGATTTGTGGCATCGGACAACGCCAGCAATATTGTGTGTGCATTAAATATGGGCAAATTCCAGCACGTCCCATGTTTTGCACATACCTTGAATTTGGTGGTGCAGAATTTTTTAAAAAACGACAGGGGCGTGCAAGAGATGCTGTCGGTGGCCAGAAGAATTGCGGGACACTTTCGGCGTACAGGCACCACGTACAGAAGACTGGAGCACCACCAAAAACTACAGAACCTGCCCTGCCATCATCTGAAGCAAGAAGTGGTAACGAGGTGGAATTCAACCCTCTATATGCTTCAGAGGTTGGAGGAGCAGCAAAAGGCCATTCAAGCCTATACAATTGAGCACGATATAGGAGGTGGAATGCACCTGTCTCAAGTGCAGTGGAGAATGATTTCAACGTTGTGCAAGGTTCTGATGCCCTTTGAACTTGCCACACGTGAAGTCAGTTCAGACACTGCCAGCCTGAGTCAGGTCATTCCCCTCATCAGGCTTTTGCAGAAGAAGCTGGAGACATTGAAGGAGGAGCTAACACGGAGCGATTCCGCTAGGCATGTGGGACTTTTGGATGGAGCCCTTAATTCGCTTAACAAGGATTCACGGGTGGTCAATCTGTTGAAATCAGAGCACTACATTTTGGCCACCGTGCTCGATCCTAGATTTAAAGCCTACCTTGGATCTCTCTTTCCGGCAGACACAAGTCTGCTGGGGTTGAAAGACCTGCTGGTGAGAAAATTGTCAAGTCAAGCGGAACGCGACCTGTCAACATCTCCTCCTTCACATTCTCCCGCAACTGGGGGTGCGAGGAAAAGGCTCAGAATTCCGAGCCCACCCGCTGGCGGTGATGCAGGGCAGTCTGGAGCGACTGCTGATGCTGACATCTGGTCCGGACTGAAGGACCTGACAACGATTACGGACATGTCGTCTACTGTCACTGCATATGATTCTCTCACCATTGAAAGAATGGTGGAGGATTATATGAGTGACCGCATCCAAGTAGGCACGTCACACAGTCCGTACTTATACTGGCAGGAAAAAGAAGCAATTTGGAGGCCCTTGCACAAACTGGCTTTATTCTACCTAAGTTGCCCTCCCACAAGTGTGTACTCCGAAAGAGTGTTTAGTGCCGCCGCTCACCTTGTCAGCAATCGGCGTACGAGGTTACATCCAGAAAATGTGGAGAAGATGATGTTCATTAAAATGAATTATAATCAATTCCTCCGTGGAGACATTGACCAGCAGCAATTGCCTCCACAAAGTACACAGGGAGCTGAGATGGTGGATTCCAGTGGGGACGAATTGATAATCTGTGAGGAGGGGGATGTACACGGTGATATATCGGAGGATGATGATGAGGTGGACATCTTGCCTCTGTAGAGCCAGTTTGTGCAAGGAGAGATTAATTGCTTCTTTTTTGGTGGGGGTCCAAACCAACCCGTCATTTCAGTCACAGTCGTGTGGCAGACCCTGTCACTGAAATGATGGGTTGGTTAAAGTGTGCATGTCCTGTTTATACAACATAAGGGTGGGTGGGAGGGCCCAAGGACAATTCCATCTTGCACCTCTTTTTTCTTTAATTTTTCTTTGCGTCATGTGCTGTTTGGGGAGGGTTTTTTGGAAGGGACATCCTGCGTGACACTGCAGTGCCACTCCTAGATGGGCCCGGTGTTTGTGTCGGCCACTAGGGTCGCTTATCTTACTCACACAGCTACCTCATTGCGCCTCTTTTTTTCTTTGCGTCATGTGCTGTTTGGGGAGGGTTTTTTGGAAGGGACATCCTGCGTGACACTGCAGTGACACTCCTAGATGGGCCCGGTGTTTGTGTCGGCCACTAGGGTCGCTTATCTTACTCACACAGCTACCTCATTGCGCCTCTTTTTTTCTTTGCGTCATGTGCTGTTTGGGGAGGGTTTTTTGGAAGGGACATCCTGCGTGACACTGCAGTGCCACTCCTAGATGGGCCCGGTGTTTGTGTCGGCCACTAGGGTCGCTTATCTTACTCACACAGCTACCTCATTGCGCCTCTTTTTTTCTTTGCGTCATGTGCTGTTTGGGGAGGGTTTTTTGGAAGGGACATCCTGCGTGACACTGCAGTGCCACTCCTAGATGGGCCCGGTGTTTGTGTCGGCCACTAGGGTCGCTTATCTTACTCACACAGCTACCTCATTGCGCCTCTTTTTTTCTTTGCGTCATGTGCTGTTTGGGGAGGGTTTTTTGGAAGGGACATCCTGCGTGACACTGCAGTGACACTCCTAGATGGGCCCGGTGTTTGTGTCGGCCACTAGGGTCGCTTATCTTACTCACACAGCTACCTCATTGCGCCTCTTTTTTTCTTTGCGTCATGTGCTGTTTGGGGAGGGTTTTTTGGAAGGGACATCCTGCGTGACACTGCAGTGCCACTCCTAGATGGGCCCGGTGTTTGTGTCGGCCACTAGGGTCGCTTATCTTACTCACACAGCTACCTCATTGCGCCTCTTTTTTTCTTTGCGTCATGTGCTGTTTGGGGAGGGTTTTTTGGAAGGGACATCCTGCGTGACACTGCAGTGACACTCCTAGATGGGCCCGGTGTTTGTGTCGGCCACTAGGGTCGCTTATCTTACTCACACAGCTACCTCATTGCGCCTCTTTTTTTCTTTGCGTCATGTGCTGTTTGGGGAGGGTTTTTTGGAAGGGACATCCTGCGTGACACTGCAGTGACACTCCTAGATGGGCCCGGTGTTTGTGTCGGCCACTAGGGTCGCTTATCTTACTCACACAGCTACCTCATTGCGCCTCTTTTTTTCTTTGCGTCATGTGCTGTTTGGAGAGGGTTTTTTGGAAGGGACATCCTGCGTGACACTGCAGTGACACTCCTAGATGGGCCCGGTGTTTGTGTCGGCCACTAGGGTCGCTTATCTTACTCACACAGCTACCTCATTGCGCCTCTTTTTTTCTTTGCGTCATGTGCTGTTTGGGGAGGGTTTTTTGGAAGGGACATCCTGCGTGACACTGCAGTGCCACTCCTAGATGGGCCCGGTGTTTGTGTCGGCCACTAGGGTCGCTTAGCTTAGTCATCCAGCGACCTAGGTGCAAATTTTAGGACTAAAAATAATATTGTGAGGTGTGAGGTATTCAGAATAGACTGAAAATGAGTGTAAATTATTGTTTTTGAGGTTAATAATACTTTGGGATCAAAATGACCCCCAAATTCTATGATTTAAGCTGTTTTTTAGTGTTTTTAAAAAAAAACACCCGAATCTAAAACACACCCGAATCCGACAAAAAAAATTCGGTGAGGTTTTGCCAAAACGCGGTCGAACCCAAAACACGGCCGCGGAACCGAACCCAAAACCAAAACACAAAACCCGAAAAATTTCCGGCGCTCATCTCTAGTGGTGGGGTGGTTGTGCGGATGCCTACACTGACTAGGGGAGGGCATGGGTGCACGGTGGGTGCATGGCAGCCCTGTCCAGGGGAGGGGGGTGCGCTGCAGCATACACTGACTGGGGGTTGCACGGTGTCCATTTCTCCTGTCAAAGAAGCAGCAATAATGCAACAAAGGCTCATTTATCTGCATATACTGTCACTTAGGAAATTACAGGGATACATTTAATTGTTTTCATTTTTTTTAAATGTACATAATGAGAAATAGTAGAAATCATGTAATAAAAGGTATTTCTCTAACGTCCTAAGTGGATGCTGGGGACTCCGTAAGGACCATGGGGAATAGCGGCTCCGCAGGAGACTGGGCACATCTAAAGAAAGCTTTAGGACTATCTGGTGTGCACTGGCTCCTCCCCCTATGACCCTCCTCCAAGCCTCAGTTAGATCTCTGTGCCCAAACGAGAAGGGTGCACACTAGGGGCTCTCCTGAGCTTCTTAGTGAAAGTTTTAGATTAGGTTTTTTATTTTCAGTGAGACCTGCTGGCAACAGGCTCACTGCATCGAGGGACTAAGGGGAGAAGAAGCGAACTCACCTGCGTGCAGAGTGGATTGGGCTTCTTAGGCTACTGGACATTAGCTCCAGAGGGACGATCACAGGCCCAGCTTGGATGGGTCCCAGAGCCGCGCCGCCGGCCCCCTTACAGAGCCAGAAGGCAGAAGAGGTCCGGAAAATCGGCGGCAGAAGACGTCCTGTCTTCAACAAGGTAGCGCACAGCACTTAAGCTGTGCGCCATTGCTCTCAGCACACTTCACACTTCGGTCACTGAGGGTGCAGGGCGCTGGGGGGGGGCGCCCTGAGACGCAATAAAAACACCTTGAATGGCAAAAAATGCATCACATATAGCTCCTGGGCTATATGGATGCATTTAACCCCTGCCAGAATACATAGAAAAACGGGTGATAAGGCCGCCGATAAGGGGGCGGAGCCTATCTCCTCAGCACACTGGCGCCATTTTCCCTCACAGCTCCGTTGGAGGGAAGCTCCCTGGCTCTCCCCTGCAGTCACTACACTACAGAAAGGGTTAAAAAAGAGAGGGGGGCACTAATTAGGCGCAGTATTAACTATACAGCAGCTATAAGGGGAAAAACACTTATGTAAGGTTATCCCTGTATATATATAGCGCTCTGGTGTGTGCTGGCAAACTCTCCCTCTGTCTCCCCAAAGGGCTAGTGGGGTCCTGTCCTCTATCAGAGCATTCCCTGTGTGTGTGCTGTATGTCGGTACTTTTGTGTCGACATGTATGAGGAGAAAAATGATGTGGAGACGGAGCAGATTGCCTGTAATAGTGATGTCACCCCCTAGGGGGTCGACACCTGAGTGGATGAACTGTTGGAAGGAATTACGTGACAGTGTCAGCTCTGTATAAAAGACAGTGGTTGACATGAGACAGCCGGCTACTCAGCTTGTGTCTGTCCAGACGTCTCGTAGGCCGTCAGGGGCTCTAAAGCGCCCGTTACCTCAGATGGCAGATATAGACGCCGACACGGATACTGACTCCAGTGTCGACGGTGAAGAGACAAATGTGACTTCCAGTAGGGCCACACGTTACATGATTGAGGCAATGAAAAATGTTTTACACATTTCTGATAATACGAGTACCACCAAAAAGGGGTATTATGTTCGGTGAGGAAAAACTACCTGTAGTTTTCCTGAATCTGAGAAATTAAATGAGGTGTGTGATGATGCGTGGGTTTCCCCCGATAACAACTGATAATTTCTAAAATGTTATTGGCATTATATCCTTTCCCGCCAGAGGTTAGGGTGCGTTGGGAAACACCCCCTAGGGTGGATAAAGCGCTCACACGCTTGTAAGGGCTCTACCCTCGCCTGAGATGGCCGCCCTTAAGGATCCTGCTGATAGAAAGCAGGAGGGTATCCTAAAAGGTATTTACACACATACTGGTGTTATACTGCGACCAGCAATCGCCTCAGCCTGGATGTGCAGTGCTGGGTTGGCGTGGTCGGATTCCCTGACTGAAAATATTGATACCCTAGATAGGGACAGTATATTTTTGCCTATAGAGCATTTAAAAGATGCATTTCTATATATGCGTGATGCACAGTGGAATATTTGTCGACTGGCATCAAGTCTAAGTGCGTTGTCCATTTCTACCAGTAGAGGGTTATGGACACGTCAGTGGTCAGGTGATGCGTATTCCAAACGGCATTTGGAAGTATTGCTTTATTAAGGGGAGGAGTTATTTGGGGTCGGTCTTTCAGACCTGGTGGCCACGGCAACAGCTGGGAAATCCACGTTTGTACCCCAGGTCGCCTCTCAACATGAGAAGACGCCGTATTATCAGGCGCAGTCTTTTCGTGGACAAGCGGGCAAAAGGTTCCTCATTTCTGCCCCGTGACAGAGGGAGAGGAAAAAGGCTGCAGAAATCAGCCAGTTCCCAGGAACAGAAACCCTCTCCCGCCTCTGCCAAGCCCTCAGTATACGCTGGGGCTTTAAAAGCAGAATCAGGCACGGTGGGGGGCCCGTCTCAATGAATTTCAGCGCGCAGTGGGCTCACTCGCAAGTAGACCCCTGGATCCTTCAGGTGATATCTCAGGGGTACAAATTAGAATTCGAGACGTCTCCCCCTCGCCGTTTCCTAAAGTCGGCTTTACCGATGTCTCCTTCTGACAGGGAGACAGTTTTGGAAGCCATTCACAAGCTGTATTCCCAGCAGGTGATAATCAAGATACCCCTTCTGCAACAGGGAACGGGGTATTATTCCACACTGTTGTGGTACCGAAGCCGGGCGGCTCGGTGAGACCGATTCTAAATCTAAAATCTTTGAACACTTACATACAGAGGTTCAAATTCAAGATTGAGTCACTCAGAGCAGTGATTGCGAACCTGGAAGAATGGGACTACATGATGTCTCGGGACATCAAGGATGCTTACCTTCATGTCAAAATTTACCCTTCTCACCAAGGGTACCTCAGGTTTATGGTACAGAACTGTCACTATCAGTTCAGACGCTGTCGTATGGATGGTCCACGGCACCCCGGGTCTTTACCAAGGTAATGGCCGAAATGATGATATTCCTTCGAAGGAAGTGAATTTTAGTTATCCCTTACTTGGACAATTCCCTGATAAGGGTAAGATCCAGGGAACAGTTGGAGGTCGGTGTAGCACTATCTCAGGTAGT
Organism: Pseudophryne corroboree; assembly: GCF_028390025.1. Lineage (NCBI taxonomy): Eukaryota > Metazoa > Chordata > Amphibia > Anura > Myobatrachidae > Pseudophryne > Pseudophryne corroboree. Next base: position 114,545,034 of record NC_086450.1, read on the forward strand.
GTTGCGGCAGCACGATTGGATTCTCAATATTCCAAAATCGCACCTGGTTCCGACGACGTGTCTTCTGTTCCTAGGGATGATCCTGGACACAGTCCAGAAAAAGGTGTTTCTCCCGGAGGAGAAAGCCAGGGAGTTATCCGAGCTAGTCAGGAACCTCCTAAAACCGAGCCAAGTCTCAGTGCATCAATGCACAAGGGTTCTGGGTAAAATGGTGGCTTCCTACGAAGCAATCCCATTCGACAGATTCCACGCACCAGTGGGACCTGCTGGACAAATGGTCCGGGTCGCATCTTCAGATGCATCAGCGGATAACCCTGTCACCAAGGACAAGGGTGTCCCTCCTGTGGTGGTTGCAGAGTGCTCATCTTCTAGAGGGCCGCAGATTAGGCATTCAGGACTGGGTCCTGGTGACCACGGATGCCAGCCTGCGAGGCTGGGGAGCAGTCACACAGGGAAGGAATATCCAGGACTTATGGTCAAGCCTGGAGACATCACTTCACATAAATATCCTGAAGCTAAGGGACATTTACAATGCTCTAAGCTTAGCAAGACCTCTGCTTCAAGGTCAGCCGGTGTTGATCCAGTCGGACAACATCACGGCAGTCACCCACGTAAACAGACAGGGTGGCACAAGAAGCAGGAGGGCAATGGCAGAAGCTGCAAGGATTCTTCGCTGGGCGGAAAATCATGTGATAGCACTGTCAGCAGTATTCATTTCCGGGAGTGGACAACTGGGAAGCAGACTTCCTCAGCACGACCTCCACCCGGGAGAGTGGGGACTTCACCCAGAAGTCTTCCACATGATTAAAAACTCGACAGGTATTGCGCCAGGTCCAGGGACCCTCAGGCAATAAGCTGTAGACGCTCTGGTAACACCGTGGGTGTACCAGTCAGGGTATGTGTTCCCTCCTCTGCCTCTCATACCCAAGGTTCTGAGATTGATAAGATGGAGAGGAGTAAGCTCTATATTCGTGGTTCCGGATTGGCCAAGAAGAACTTGGTAACCGGAACTTCAAGAGATGCTCACGGAAGATCCGTGGCCTCTACTTCTAAGAAGGGACCTGCTCCAGCAAGGACCCTGTCTGTTCCAAGACTTACCGCGGCTGCGTTTGACGGCATGGCGGTTGAACGCCGGATCCTGAAGGAAAAATGGCATTCCGGATGAAGTCATCCCTATCCTGATCAAAGCCAGGAATGATGTAACCGCAAAAACATTATCACCGCAATTGGCGAAAATATGTTGCGTGGTGCGAGGCCAGTAAGGCCCGACGGAGGAAATTCAACTGGGTCGATTCCTACATTTCCTGAAAACAGGAGTGTCTATGGGCCTGAAATTGGGGTCCATTAAGGTTCAAATTTCGGCCCTGTCAATTTTCTTCCAAAAAAGAACTAGCTTCAGTCCCTGAAGTTCAGACGTTTGTAAAAGGGGTACTGCATATACAGCCTCCTTTTGTGCCTCCAGTGGCACTTTGGGATCTCAATGTAGTTTTGGGTTCCAAAAGTCAAATTGGTTTGAACCACTTAAATCTGTGGAGTTAAAATATCTCACATGAAAAGTGGTCATGCTGTTGGCCCTGGCCTGGGCCAGGCGCGTGTCAGAATGGGCGGCTTTATCCTGAAAAAGCCCTTATCTGATTTTCCATTCGGACAGGGCGGAATTGAGGACTCGTCCTCAGTTTCTCCCCAAGGTGGTTTCAGCGTTTCACCTGAACCAACCTATTGGTGGTGCCTGCGGCTACTAGGGACTTGGAGGCCTCCAAGTTGCTAGACGTTGTCAGTGCCCTGAAAATATATGTTTCCAGGACGGCTGGAGTCAGGAAATCTGACTCGCTGTTTATCCTGTATGCACCCAACAAGCTGGGTGCTCCTGCTTCTAAGCAGACTATTGCTCGTTGGATTTGTACTACAATTCAGCTTGCACATTCTGTGGCAGGCCTGCCACAGCCAAAAATCTGTAAATGCCCACTCCACAAGGAAGGTGGGCTCATCTTGGGCGGCTGCCCGAGGGGTCTCGGCTTTACAACTTTGCCGAGCAGCTACTTGGTCAGGAGCAAATACGTTTGTAAAATTCTACAAAATTGATATCCTGGCTGAGGAGGACCTGGAGTTCTCTCATTTGGTGCTGCAGAGTCATCCGCACTCTCCCGCCCGTTTGGGAGCTTTGGTATAATCCCCATGGTCCTTACGGAGTCCCCAGCATCCACTTAGGACGTTAGAGAAAATAAGAATTTACTTACCGATAATTCTATTTCTCATAGTCCGTAGTGGATGCTGGGCGCCCATCCCAAGTGCGGATTGTCTGCAATACTTGTACATAGTTATTGTTACAAAAATCGGGTTATTATTGTTGTGAGCCATCTTTCAGAGGCTCCTCTGTTATCATGCTGTTAACTGGGTTCAGATCACAGGTTATACGGTGTGATTGGTGTGGCTGGTATGAGTCTTACCCGGGATTCAAAATCCTTCCTTATTGTGTACGCTCGTCCGGGCAAAGTATCCTAACTGAGGCTTGGAGGAGGGTCATAGGGGGAGGAGCCAGTGCACACCAGATAGTCCTAAAGCTTTCTTTAGATGTGCCCAGTCTCCTGCGGAGCCGCTATTCCCCATGGTCCTTACGGAGTCCCCAGCATCCACTACGGACTATGAGAAATAGAATTATCGGTAAGTAAATTCTTATTTTCTGCTGAATCTACAAAATAATTAAATACAGTAGATATACAACTGGGTTCTGATCATTTCTTATTCAGTCAGGAATCTTATTTTTCCATGTTTCATTTTCCATTCAACAGTACAAGACTTTGAATAAAGGGGGTAATTCCAAGTTGATCACAGCAGGAAATTTTTTAGCAGTTGGGCAAAACCATGTGCACTGCAGGGGGGGGGGGCAGATATAACATTTGCAGAGAGAGTTAGATTTGGGTGCGGTATTTTGTTTCTGTGCAGGGTAAATACTGGCTGCTTTATTTTTACACTGCAATTTAGATTGCAGATTGAACTCACCACACCCAAATCTAACTCTCTCTGCACATGTTATATCTGCCCCTCCTGCAGTGCACATGGTTTTGCCCAACTGCTAAAAAATTTCCTGCTGCGATCAACTTGGAATTACCCCCCAAATACGTATAATTCCTCCAATATAGAGATTAATGATATGCGCTATTTACTGTAAAATGACTATGTGTAGGTACTTTGAAAATTGCAAGGTAGGGATATATAGAGATGAGTAACTTCTGCAAATCTGTGGTACTTTTGTTTGTAGAAAGAAAAAAAATCTTCCTCTAGGACTTTCACAAGATCACAAGGTGCAGGAGGTGGTTGATGCTACAGTATCTCACTAATATTCCCCATCAGTCATTTTTTAGATAGCCAACCCCTGTAATATTGTTTTTTTTTGTAAACCTAAGGGCGGACCTTCAGCTGGGTGAAGCTTCATACTTTATAAATAAGTCACATCTGTCACTCACCAAGATATACAGAATGAAAAAACTATTCAGTCTAGCTTCCGCTCTCTAGATATCCCATGTCTGAATTTAGGCTCATATTTGCAATATACCTCGCAACGGAATTTTCTGCGCTATATAAGAAACTGTTAATAAATAAATAATAAATATACCTCACTGGGAATGGAAACCCTGCAATATTATTCGCCACCTTAAGGCATATCTTGTGGTTTTATCTTGCACCATTAAACTGGGCAGCACAGGCTCATCGGCACCTGGTTTATTAATTGCCAGCCCCAACATAGGATGACTTCATGTCAGCTGCAGTAGCGTATTTAACACTAGGGAACCAAGGTGGCTGCTTATGGGTACACAGCGGCATACACTGACCGTGGGGAGTGGATTTTTTTTTTTATAGCTATGGCCTGTTTGAGGAAGGGGGCCCCAAATCAGAAACTTACTTAGGGCCCCATTAGGTCTAAATCCGCCTCTGCCGTAACGGGGAATAGCCGTGGCCACGTACTACTTTGAATACTGGTCCCTTTCTGTAGTTGCAGTGCTGCAGTATGTATTTAGTAAACTTTAGGCAGGGTCATTGAGAGTGGGTTCGCTTCCAAGTACTGTACGAGGCGTGGTCTAATCATGGAGGCATGGTCAAACTCCTGTGCCCAAAAAAATAATATAAAAAAAACAGGATGGTATCGGGATCCCGGTGCTTGGGATGCCGGCAGTCAGAACACTGACAGCAGCAGGATCCCGACACCTAACCCACCTTTCCCGCAGCCTGACCCTAAACCCCCTCCTCCCCCCCCCTCCCCGCAGCCTAACCCTAACCCTCCCCAGTGGTGCCTAACCCTCCCTCCCTGCAGCCTTACCCTAACCCTCTTCTGGCCTCACAATACACAACACAGTGACCCCCTGGCGCTACTAACGTTACTCAATTAGTGTATATGTTATATAAAAAAATCTTTTTTTATATTAAAAAAGGATCTGCGTGCAGCTCACTGTAAAAGGGACCTTCTCTTGCCCCTTTAAACTATACTAAAAGCCAAAAAGAAAATACAGACAGCGCTAGCAGATTCCTTATTAAGAATATTTCTTTCTTTCTTTATTTTTATTTTATGTCAACTTTTATATAAAAGAATATAATAAAAAGAATTTCCTTTTCTTACCCCCACTACATTTATTTAGAAATATTCATATCTAGAAAAGCATGGCGATATTATACATAAAACAGTAGTAACACATACAACTTTGTGCTCCTATTCTGTGGAATAGTTCAGATGGATACAATTAGCTCAGACTGTTAGGCTGCAGTGTTACAAAGTGTCCAAATCTCCGTTCAGATGATTAATTGCTCTGTCAACTCCAAACCCAAGCAGATGTAAATACTTTAACAATCCGTAGCAGAGCAGTTGTTACAAAGTCTCTTACTCAGAGTACGGACTAGTATTCAAATACCCATATTGCTTGAAACACACTGAAATTGCTTCCAGACTGCTTCTATTCGAATGCACAGTCTCAATGATTTTCCTCTCACTTTGAGAGTATCAATAATGTCGTTCACAGCAACAGTTATCTAGTTGTTAATTAGCTGATTCGATCTGCAGAGATATAAATGCCTTTCTCAAAGCAGCAAGATTATTCAAGAGTCTCAGCAATTCAGTTTAAACATGGCCATGTTTCTATAGATATTATTACCACATTTCCTCCTGGGTTCCGTTCCTGTATACTCCCGGCTCTGGTGCTCAATTACCATTCATGTAAGCCTTATCCGGAGAACTTCAATGTTTTATCCCAGCGTGATGAGGCAAACTTGTGGCGTGTTGATTTACAGGTAAGTAAGGTCAAATGAGATGCGTTTCTCCGCCTATAGACATCGGCGGCATCGAGGAAGCCGCCGATGTCTATAGGCGGAGAAACGCGTCTCATTTGACCTTACTTACCTGTAAATCAACACGCCACAAGTTTGCCTCATCACGCTGGGATAAAACGTTGAAGTTCTCCGGATAAGGCTTACATAAATGGTAATTGAGCACCAGAGCCGGGAGTATACAGGAACGGAACCCAGGAGGAAATGTGGTAATAATATCTATAGAAACATGGCCATGTTTAAACTGAATTGCTGAGACTCTTGAATAATCTTGCTGCTTTGAGAAAGGCATTTATATCTCTGCAGATCGAATCAGTTAATTAACAACTAGATAACTGTTGCTGTGAACGACATTATTGATACTCTCAAAGTGAGAGGAAAATCATTGAGACTGTGCATTCGAATATAAGCAGTCTGGAAGCAATTTCAGTGTGTTTCAAGCAATATGGGTATTTGAATACTAGTCCGTACTCTGAGTAAGAGACTTTGTAACAACTGCTCTGCTACGGATTGTTAAAGTATTTACATCTGCTTGGGTTTGGAGTTGACAGAGCAATTAATCATCTGAACGGAGATTTGGACACTTTGTAACACTGCAGCCTAACAGTGTGAGCTAATTGTATCCAGCTGAACTATTCCACAGAATAGGAGCACAAAGTTGTATGTGTTACTACTGTTTTATGTATAATATCGCCATGCTTTTCTAGATATGAATATTTCTAAATAAATGTAGTGGGGGTAAGAAAAGGAAATTCTTTTTATTATATTCTTTTATATAAAAGTTGACATAAACTATAAATAAAGAAAGAAAGAAATATTCTTAATAAGGAATCTGCTAGCGCTGTCTGTATTTTCTTTTTGGATCTTCTGGCCTGCCTAACCCTAACCCTCCCTCCCCTCACCCTAAACCTAACCCCTCTCTGCGGTTTTACCAGTGTGGAGTCCCGGCAGTTTTTGTTTGGGATTCCGGCGTTCGGGTTCCTGGCACCGGCATTTTTAGCTGTGTCGGGATTCTAGCTTCGGTAATCCAGCTGCCGGGGTCCCAAAAAGTAATGTGCGCCTTAGCCAGGAGCAAACCAGGAAGGGGGGCAAGCAAGCAGAGGAACCTGCTGCTGCTCAGACAGGTAAGAAGTGTGGGGAGCGAGTGATCTGGGCCCCCATCATGCCCCTCTGACAAGCCAAGACCCAAGTAAGTACTACCTTTCTCCCCCCCAGATCGCCTGACTTTAGTATATGTGGGTTTTTGGTTTTAATTATGGGAACCCTAATGGTGTATTAAAGCTTATTTCTGAATAGGTACTATGAGTATTCATCGCTTTCATACTACTTGTATCATGCTGTTAAATATGACTTTGTGTAATGACACCTGAGGACGGAGAGTACTGTCATGTATAACAATAATAACAACAAGTTTGTAGCACATTTCTGTCTTACAATATACTAACAAGCATACATTTGCCCTGTATTGTTACAGTTTAAGCGGGCTGGTGAAATCAACAGAAAACGGCAATGGAGTAACGTTTCGGTCTGGGGCCGATGTCAGTATGGATATTGGTGTGTCTGGGTTTGGCACAGAGTCTTCTATAGATAAAGTGATGCAGATGGTAAGCACTTTCTATAGGAAACAGCAATAATATCATTATTTACAAAAAAACATGTATAAAGTTAACATTCTCCTTGTCTTACACTGTTTGTAGTACGTAGCTTGGAAAGGTCAAACTGAATGTTTATACCTGATGCGCCAAAACTAGACCACAGTGTTAGGTTTTGTGAAGCACAAAGATGGCTGTCAAGCCTGTCAATGCAATTTATGGCAGGTCTTTCTGGTTCCCTTTTGTCAAAGATATTGGGGTAAATTTACTAAGATTCGTATTTTCCAGATTCAGGTCAAAGTTCAATCACGAATGACATCGAAAGTGTAAAACTGCAACTTTTTGAATTGATTACGACTAATTTACTAAGCTGTCGTATTCGGGTTTTTCTTTTGTTCCGATGTCGATGTCATTCGTGGTTTTTTTTCTATTTTTACGGCAGTGATTAGCAAAACACTGCCGACTTTTTTTACAATCAATCTCGGCCGGATCTGTGTGATCCGTGCTGGGGTTTTTTTTTTTTTAATTAAACACTGTAAAATAATAAAAAAAAATGCGTGGGGTCCCCCCTCCTAAGCATAACCAGCCTCGGGCTCTTTGAGCCGATCCTGGTTGCAAAAATATGGGGGGAAAAATGACAGGGGTTCCCCCATATTTAAGCAACCAGCATCGGGCTCTGCGCCTGGTCCTGGTCCCAAAAATACGGGGGACAAAAAGAGTAGGGGTCCCCCGTATTTTTAAAACCAGCACCGGGCTCCACTAGCTGGACAGATAATGCCACAGCCGGGGGTCACTTTTATATAGTGCCCTGCGGCCGTGGCATCAAAAATCCAACTAGTCACTCCTGGCCGGGGTACCCTGGGGGAGTGGGGACCCCTTCAATCAAGGGGTCCCCCCCCCCAGCCACCCAAGGGCCAGGGGTGAAGCCCGAGGCTGTCCCCCCCCATCCAATGGGCTGCGGATGGGGAGGCTGATAGCCTTTGTTGTAAAAGAAAAGATATTGTTTTTAGTAGCAGTACTACAAGTCCCAGCAAGCCTCCCCCGCATGCTGGTACTTGGAGAACCACAAGTACCAGCATGCGGCGGAAAAACGGGCCCGCTGGTACCTGTAGTACTACTACTAAAAAAATACCCAAAAAAACACAAGACACACACACCGTGAAAGTATAATTTTATTACATACATACACACATACATACATACTTACCTTATGTTCCCACGCAGGTCGGTCCTCTTCTCCAGTAGAATCCAAGGGGTACCTGTTGAAGAAATTATACTCACGAGATCCAGGGGTCCAGGGTCCTCGGGGAATCCAGGTGTAATCCACGTACTTGAAAAAAATAACAAAACGGACACTCGAGCCACGCACTAAAAGGGGACCCATGTTTGCACATGGATCCCCTTTTTCCGACTGCCAGAAACCCACTCTGACTGATGTCTAAGTGGGTTTCTTCAGCCAATCAGGGAGTGCCACGTTGTAGCACTCTCCTGATCGGCTGTGTGCTCCTGTCCTAACTGACAGGCAGCACACGGCAGTGTTACAATGTAGCGCCTATGCGCTCCATTGTAACCAATGCTGGGAACTTTCTTGCTCAGCGGTGACGTCACTTTAGGTCAACCGCAGGGCAGAAAGTTCCCATCATTGGTTACAATGTAGCGCATAGGCGCTACATTGTAACACTGCCGTGTGCTGCCTGTCAGTTAGGACAGGAGCACACAGCCGATCAGGAGAGTGCCACAACGTGGCACTCCCTGATTGGCTGAAGAAACCCACTTAGACAGAAGTCAGAGTGGGTTTCTGGCAGTCGGAAAAAGGGGATCCATGTGCAAACATGGGTCCCCTTTTAGTGCGTGGCTCGAGTGTCCGTTTTGTTATTTTTTTCAAGTACGTGGATTACACCTGGATTCCCCGAGGACCCTGGACCCCTGGATCTCGTGAGTATAATTTCTTCAACAGGTACCCCTTGGATTCTACTGGAGAAGAGGACCGACCTGCGTGGGAACATAAGGTAAGTATGTATGTATGTGTGTATGTATGTAATAAAATTATACTTTCACGGTGTGTGTGTCTTGTCTTTTTTTGGGTATTTTTTTAGTAGTAGTACTACAGGTACCAGCGGGCCCGTTTTTCCGCCGCATGCTGGTACTTGTGGTTCTCCAAGTACCAGCATGCGGGGGAGGCTTGCTGGGCCTTGTAGTACTGCTACTAAAAACAATATCTTTTCTTTTACAACAAAAGCTATCAGCCTCCCCATCCGCAGCCCATTGGATGGGGGGGGACAGCCTCGGGCTTCACCCCTGGCCCTTGGGTGGCTGGGGGGGGGACCCCTTGATTGAAGGGGTCCCCACTCCCCCAGGGTACCCCGGCCAGGAGTGACTAGTTGGATTTTTGATGCCACGGCCGCAGGGCACTATATAAAAGTGACCCCCGGCTGTGGCATTATCTGTCCAGCTAGTGGAGCCCGGTGCTGGTTTTAAAAATACGGGGGACCCCTACTCTTTTTGTCCCCCGTATTTTTGGGACCAGGACCAGGCGCAGAGCCCGATGCTGGTTGCTTAAATATGGGGGAACCCCTGTCATTTTTTTTCCCATATTTCTGCAACCAGGATCGGCTCAAAGAGCCCGAGGCTGGTTATGCTTAGGAGGGGGGACCCCACGCAATTTTTTTTGAAAAAATAAGCACTTTCCCACCCCTTCCCACTGATATACATGCACGGATCTCATGGATCCGTGCATGCCTATCCAATCACGAATAAAAAAAAAAGGTCTGTTTTTTTTTAGCACTTTTTTACGAGTTGTAATTTTTCACGGCAGTGTTTGTTTGTTTTTTGCTTTGCACTTCTTAGTAAATGACCGAGATTCATACTTAAACAGCCGCGTTTTGACCGATGGTGTATTCATTCGTAATTTTTTACTTGGACTTGCAAAAAATTACGAATGCCCTCATCTCTGCCGTGATTAGTGTTTAGTAAATTACCGAGATGACACTTTGATGAAAAAACGGCATCTCGGTCAAAATCGGGAGCTTAGTAAATTTCCCCCATTGTGTACTGCCAACTGAATTTGTATTACTGTAACTACAGTATATGGAACAGGGCTTAATACAACTTAATACACAGTGTATGTGTCTGCATCAGAACACATTCGGCATCACGTGCACAAATATACTATTTCTCCTGGTTGTTAGCAGCCATAGCACCGATTGGCGAAGACTCACATGCAAGGAGCCACCATCATGTGATTCCTTGACACAGCTGCATATTGCACAGCGAACTGGAGAATTTTGCAGAGGTTCTGGTGGTCACATGACAGCTCAACAATGCAAGAACTGATATTGAGTTAATTAATACTGCTACTTAACTAAAAGGTCCACGGACAACATCATCTAGGCTTCCATTCCCATGTGTGATCCTGTTTAACATACTTTGCTGAGACCTGATAGAGAAACTACTAGATGGCTGCTAGACCTTTTATACCCTTTCATTCTAGTAATGCCATACACATGGGCCGAAATACTGTAATTATTTGCCCAGTGTGGAGATGTGCACCTCTATGTGACCACACTGCCCTTATCCATGCACTTCTTCAAATACAAATGTGTCCACATACATCTAGCCTATCTGCATGTTAAACAGCCCTTCTAGTCATGCCGTGCCATGGCTTCTCTCTCTACGTTGGGAAAGAGACATCTGTATATAAGAATCCAATGTTGTCAAACACCAGTGCACTTTAGTCATGTGTTTAGGAAGTAATGAGGGCCATTAGTATAGAATACTCTGGCTGTAATGCTATCAGGTTTATAATGTATGCAGTGTGATAACCTGGAAATGTCTGATAAAACAGTACAGATGTGTACACATACATCTAACCTTAATACGCCATGTAGTGCCAGATGCCTGGCGCTACTGAGCTGTCAGGTCCCGTGCAACTCTGCTAGCGTATCAAATTAATAAGCACAGTCTCCAGGTGCATTCTACTTGCATTGCATTGTAACTAAGATGCCTAATCGGCAGAAAGACGCACCTCGCTAAAAGAGTCACTTGAGACCTGTCACACCGAGATAGGGTGTTTGGCGTGATTGCAGCCAAGAGGTGTGAGCACGCAGCTGATTTTTACTCTTGATAGAAAAGCATTAGTATAAAAGTAGATTAATGCATGCCCTGGCAGAAATAGAAGTTCATGTAAGCCTAGAATGTGTTTTCGTTCTCATGCTATTTTCGCAGTTACATAAAACATGTTTTTTTCTTATTTTCTAGAATGAGACTTTCTCTCTGGATGCTGGGAAAGAGCCATTTGTATATGAGAATCCAATGTATTCAAACACGAGGGACAGTGGTGTCAGCGCTGTGAAAGTCAGTCAGCCACCAGATGTAAGATGCCACATTAATCACACCGATCTCTGTAGGCCTTCTCCTGTAATGTATACACAGAGCATTATACAGAATGTATAATCATTCACATCAGTCCCTGACACAATGAAAATTGCTGTCTAAATTCTCCACTACACAAATACTAACATCAACATTAACCTACCAGTATGTTTTCGGAATGTGTGGTAACTGAGGAAACGCACACAGGCACGGGAAGTAAATACAAACTCCACACTGATAGTGCCTTGGCCTTAATGGAACCCATGGCCCCAGGAGTGTGGTAGTGTTTGTCTGTTATATCCCTTTCACACCAAAAAACCTGGGATACTGAACATGGGAGGTAATTCAGATCTGATCGCTGGGCAGCGATTTTTGCAGCCCTGCGATCAGATAGTCGCCGCCTACAGGGTGAGTGTATTTTCGCTGTGCAAGTGTGCGATCGCATGTGTAGCAGAGCTGCACAAACTGATTTTGTACAGTCTCTGCGCAGCCCAGGACTTACTCAGCCGCTGCGATCACTAAGCCTGTCCGGGACCGGATTTGACATCAGACACCTGCCCTGCAAACGCTTGGACATGGCTGCGTTTTTCCAAACACTCCTTGAAAACAGTCAATTGCCACCCAGAAACGCCCTCTTCCTGTCAGTCTCCTCACGCGTCCGTCGCGCCTGCTGATCGCAGGCCATGAGAAAACGCAGCCTAGCGATCAGGTCTGAATCGGCCCCATGGTTTCAATCCTTGTCACTGTGGCTTGAAACTCTGGTCACGCCGCAGGCTAGACTAGGGTTATCGCCAGGTCTTCCCTCTACCGGCAACTGGAGATGAGCTCTGTATGATTTAGGGTAATCCAGGATGGATGACCCAGGTCACACCATTCTTACCGTAGGCTACCCGGGGCGGGGCCGGATTCAACCATGCAGAGACGGATTAAAGGGGGGATACCAGGGGTAAGCACCCTCGGGCCCCTCTTTATAAAAGGCCCCCCGTCCCCCACCACAGATCGGATGTCTATTACCGATCCGGTCTGCGGCACTTCTCACCTCCCTGACTGCCTCACAGCAGCCACTCCCAGCGCCGCAGATCAGGACTGGCCTGTCAAGCGACGGGTGAACTGACCAATTGTAAGTGCATCTGCAGCCTGCAGTCAGTGACTGGCTGTCATAGAGGCTGCAGGGAAGAGGGAGGCGGGATCCCTGGCATGGCGTCTGTGCTGTGGAGGTTGTCTGACTGTGTTGTGCTCAGAGGAGGAACGTGCATGCAAATCTCGCTGCCCTGCTTTAATGTATGACACAGCCTATCCTTACCAGCAGCAGCGGAAAAGTAAGAGACAGGCTGTGTTGAACTTTTTATTTATATTATTTAAATGTGAACATAAGCCTCTGGGTTTTATATAAATACACACACACACACTGTATATGTGTGTATATATACACATACAGTATATGTGTGTGTGTATATATATATATGTGTGTGTGTGTGTGTGTGTGTGTGTGTGTGTGTGTGTGTGTGTGTTAATATATTTATGTATATATATATATATATTGGAAAAAAATAAATATATATATACACGTACATATACACACACACACCTCGTGTGTGTGTGTGTATATGTGTGCACTATATATATATATATATATATATATATATATATATATATAATTATATATATGTATTATTATTTTAATTTTAGCTCTTAGGACCCCTGTCTTAAGTACCCCGGGCCCCCCAAAGACTTAATCCAGCCCTTCAACCATGATAGTTACCAGGGTCACATTCTCGGGTATCACAACCCGTATAGACCCTTTCACACCAAAACTGGACCCGGGTTATAAGTTTAGCGTGAAAGGGGTATTAGGCTGCCAAGAAGATTGCAAATTAATTAGTATTGGGAATATTTTTGTTTAAGAATGACTCTCAATAGTTCTATGTTTGATTTATAAATGGAGAAACAAAAAATCATCTTGCTGACCCTTTACCAGGGTCACCTAAGTTTAAATGGGAACTATGTCATCATTATGATCATCTTAATGTTTAAAACAATGATCTGGCTATTATTGGTTCTCCTTTATGTTTGTATGCAATGCTGATGTTTTCACAACGGAGCAATTATCAGTAGACTGTGCATGTGCCGCGATCGCACTGTGCATGCGCCAGGGTACCTTGGCACGCACTCTCATGGAAGATTTAATCGCAGAGTGATTGACAGGAAGTGATCGTTACGTGTCATTGTTTTTGGGGAGTGTATCTGCCTTCATCTGCGATCATGTACAGAGAGAAACATGGTCGCATCACCACTGCCGCGGCCAGTCTGTGTAGCCATAGGTCTACCCTTAGTCGATGTTCCTCGTTCTTGTGTATTGGCAGTGAATGTGTAATCAGTTGTTAATGAGTTGGCGATAGCTCCGGGGGGGGGGGGGGGGGGGGGCTCTTTTCATTTCAATGCGGCTGCTTCAGTTGCTAACATTAGCAATTCCGTAGCCTAGAAAATCGCACTTGCTATAGCATGTGTGTACAAACATGAATTAGGCCCATCGTTAGTAATCCTGCTGGGACCAGTTACCACCTGTCTAAGGCTTTGGGGTATACTTATCACATTTTACACTTTTAATGCAGTTGAGAAGTGGTAATATCACCCATATTCCCATTTTGGTAATGTAAATTACCGCTAACAATTATCATTCTTTGGGCGCCAGGACAGAGCTTGCGAGCAAGCCTTGACCTGGTGATGGATTAGAAACATAATGATGCAGTAGCTACCGCTACCAATTTGCTTCTGGATTTGGAGCTGACAGGCCTATTGTGCATGAGCAGCCATCAGGGGCTGATGAGGAGAGATCTGGAGGATCTGTCTCTCAAAAAACTTGCATGGGAAGATGGCGTTAACTACCGGGTCAAACATTCTGGAACTTGGTAAATCTTGCAATTTAGCAGATCCCATAGAAACTAATGGGGCTGTGGAAATGGGAAAATCTCCAATATCTGCTGTGGGCCCCCTAGATACATTCTTGTAATGCTTAAAATTTGCAGATATCCCCCGAAAACAGCAATGCTGAGCAGGAGATCCAGGCCCCCAGTTTCCCCCATTTTCATCATGCTGGGGCTATGCCCAGAACTTCCAGAGCTGCTGAACAGCCCCCAGCCTCTTCTGGAGCCGAGAGTTTCTGTGGATGAGGCACATGCACCCGCCATCCATTCTCCACCGTTTTGCATGCAAAGCATCCATTTCACAGTGTCTGCTCCCCCACCCGCGGGACACTTTGGGGGAGATTCAAATGTTTGAAAAATTGGTTGGGTGTCTGTTATTTCCTGTCTATTAGATAGGGAAAAAAAAGACTCCCAACTGATTTTCAAACATTTGAATCTCCCCCTTTGTATCTGGAACAAACCATGTTGCCATGCAAGGGGTCAAATACATTTATATTTTTTCTGTGCAGGGTAAACGCTGTCCATTTGCATGTAGCCCACAAATGTTAGACAGCTTGACTTTAAAGCTGGGTACACATGGGACGATCTAGCCAACTATTTTGGCTAGATAGGTCGTTGAACGATAATATCGTTCCGTGTGTAGAGGCTAGCTCGTTCACTAGGTGCGCTCCCGTGGGTAAACGACAAAATCATTGATAGACTGTGCAGCAAGGTCAATTTTGGCTAGCTCGTTCATGATCGTTCACTGTTTACACAGTGTGTAAGAACGATGAATGATTTTGACTAGATGATGTCATCTAGCCACTAAGAAAATATTTACATTTTGAGCCAGAAACCATCTAGGAAAGATCTTTGAAAGACTGAAAGATTTGGCTAGATCTTTCCATGTGTACACTCTAGATCAGAGATTTTCAACATTTTACAACTCGCGGCATACTGAACAAGATTTAAATATTGCCAGGCACATTCAAATATAATGGTGATGCATGGTGCAGTTGCGTGTCCTAGGATGTCATGTCGCAGCTTCTCCATAGGTAACGCCTGAGCCACATCTGAGAAAGCCAGAAGAGCCCAACACTGCCCGGGCCCAAAATTGGAACTAGCTCTGCAACCACTAAACCCACCAGTATTGATCGTTCCAGGGCCTCAGTAGCGGCAAAACACTGACGAGCCTGGCTGTGCTTCCATGGTGGCACACCTGTAGACTGCTCAGGGCACACTAGTGTGCCACGACACAATGGTTGAAAAACACTGCTCTAGATTGTTGAGTCAGGAGCAGGGAGCTGAAAGTGAACGATTTTATCTTTCGGTCTTTCCATGTGTACCCAGCTTTACACTGCAATTTAGATTTCAGTTTGGACACACCCCACCCAGATCTAAGGGGGTCATTCCGAGTTGTTCGCTCGCAAGCTGCTTTTAGCAGCATTGCACACGCTAAGCCGCCGCCTACTGGGAGTGAATCTTAGCATCTTAAAATTGCGAACGAAAGATTCGCAATATTGCGATAAGACATCTCTGTGCAGTTTCTGAGTAGCTCGAGACTTACTCTGCCAGTGCGATCAGTTCAGTGCTTGTCGTTCCTGGTTTGACGTCACAAACACTCTATTGATGAGCGGATTCGGTTTTACTCGGTTTTACTCGGTTCTCAAAACCGAATCTTATTGGCTCACTGATGTCACGTGTTTTGGATAGCCAATAAAATTCGGTTTTGAGAACCGAGTAAAACCGAGTAAAACCGAATCCGCTCATCACTAAAACACACCCAGCGTTCGCCCAGACACTCCTCCGTTTCTCCAGCCACTCCCGCGTTTTTCCCAGAAACGGTAGCGTTTTTTCACACGCCCATAAAACGGCCTGTTTCCGCCCAGAAACACCCACTTCCTGTCAATCACATTACGATCACCAGAACGATGAAAAAGCCATGAGTAATATTCCTAACTGCATAGCAAATTTACTTGGCGCAGTCGCAGTGCGAACATTGCGCATGCGCATTAAGCGGAAAATCGCTGCGATGCGAAGAAATTTACAGAGCGAACAACTCGGAATGACCCCCTAAATCTCTGCACATGTTACATCTGCCCCACCTGCAGTGCAACATGGTTTTCCACAGTTACTTGCTTTCTCTTTTTTGCTTTCATTCCAAATCAGTATCAGGCCATGTACAATGTTCAGCATATAACACTTATTATATGAATACTTTTAAAGGGGCTGATTTTAGATGTAAGAGCAAGTCCTGCTACTGGGTACAAACTGTACTCCTGTAAAATAGGAGATGTACTAAGCCCAACCTGTTGTGAGGGGGTTACAGCCTAATCTAACTGTAAAATTCAGAGTAGTGCTGGACAGTACAGTATATGTGTGAAGCAGGAAAATCATGTAGTATTACCCTACATGCAAACAATGTATTAATAATAATATAGCCTCAGGCATGATGTATCATAATCATGTGCAAACATTGGGATTGTCTTTATTGCAAATGGCAATGTGAGTGAAGCTGTTTAGTGCATTGCTTAGAATCTCCAACAAAGTGAAACATGGAGGCGCAAAACAGGTACCATAAAAACTGTTAGAAAAAGCCTTAGCTGAAAACTGCAAATATCCAAACCTTTTCGTACAGTGAGAATAGTTGTGCACCCCAGAGAACAACAAGGAAAGTCCTTAAAATTCCCCTTTCATTCATCTGGGGGACACTGCATTATTCATTACCTCTGGGTTAGAGTATGGGCTTATGGAGGTTAGACACTAGAACACTAGAAGCACGCAAATCTTCCCATCCAAAACGGACATCCTCCGTACTGAAGGTATGGAAACTGTAACATTTTGTAAATGTGTGCACAGAGGACCAGGCCGCAGCCCTATTCATCTGTTCCACTGAGGCACCACAGCGAACTGCCCAAGAAGCCCCAAACAGCGCAAGTCAAATGAGCTTGCAGTGGGGCAGGAACGGGAAAATATAAAGACACTAAAGCCTGCTGAATGGCCGATGTGACCCAACGAGCAGTGGTCCTCTTAGACTCGAGGCTGACCAACCCTCTTTGGAGCATCGCTTAGCTCCAAAAGACTCTCTGTCGGCTGGGTGTGGTACGGACCACACCCAGCAAAGCCAGAGGTGACGAGTCTGGAGAAGAAGAGTCTGGAGGAAAAAGCTGGAAGAACGATGTTCAGATTAAGATGGAATGCAGACACTACCTTAGTTAGAAAGGAAGGTTTTTGACCTTATCTGAATTAAAAATGATCAAAGGGGGTTTGCAAGACAAAGCAGCCTACTTGGAGACCCTTGAAGCGGACGTGATTGCCAGGAGAACACCAGCGCAAATCAAGGCGAACAGTGGGTTCATATCTGCTTATGTTCTGCAGAGAGGAGTATTCTACTGTGCAGACTCAGTCTTCTAGTCCTCCAGGGAAGCTTCATACCCTATCCCAAGATGGCTACAGAGTTCTCTACTGAACATGTGCAGGGGCCATCTTGTCTCTCCTGTGTGGCATGACATGGTAGGATACAGAAGTCTCCTGCTCAGCTCCTATGAGAGACCTGGCTATCACCTGCTATGAAGCTTTTTCAGCATCCCTGAACCACTACCAGTTTGCAGTATACACTCACCGGCTAGTAAGCTGTATGAAACACCACTGGTTAAATAACTGGGCTATTCATAGTTTGAGTCATCCATCATCAACTCTTTTGTGCTTCATAACTGACCACCTGTGCATAAGCTATGGGTGGACTTTAGATTTGGTCAGGTTCTACTCAACAATGTGTACCCTAACTCAAAAAATTATAAAATTATAGAAAATAGACCTTTGTACTATTGACTTTCCTACCACCACACAGCCATGTTAATGAAGACCGAAGCTCAAGAAGCCTTTTCCCAGCAGAGCAATATAATTGTCAAATAGAAATCCTCAAACTCTGGATTAATGACAAATAGTACATTATATAATACAATGGTAGTTCACAGCACATTTGAATCATGTGTTTTAAGAAATATTGAGAATCATTATTATAGAATTCTCTCTTCTCAATACAGTATATGCAAGGTAATAAACTGGATACTATATGTTTGATATAAAATGTTACAAACCGAGTCCTGATAATACGCATTAGTATAATTGGGCAGTACGGATGGTGTAATGGTTAGCATTACTGCCTCACAGCACTAAGGTCATGGGTTCAATTTCCACCATGTCTCTAACTGTGTGGAGTTTGTATATTCTCCCCGTACTTGGGTGGGTTTCCTCCAGGCACTCTGGTTTCCTCCCACAATCCAAAAATATACTGGTAAGTTAATTGGATCACAACAAAATTAACCCTAGCGTGAATGTTTGTGTGTACATGTGATAGGGAATATAGGCCCTCATTCCGAGTTGATCGCTCGTTAGCTGCTTTTAGCAGCAGTGCAAACACTAGGCCGCCGCCCTCTGGGAGTGTTTCTTAGCTTAGCAGAAGTGCGACTGAAAGGATCGCAGAAGTGCTACAAAAAAAGATTGTGCAGTTTCTGAGCAGCTCGAAACTTACTCCTAGCTAGCGATCACTTCAGACTGTTTAGTTCCTGATTTGACGTCACAAACACGCCCTGCGTTTGGCCAGCCACTCCCCCGTTTCTCCAGCCACTCCTGCGTTTTTATCGGGCACGCCTGCGTTTTTACACACACTCCCCGAAAACGTTCAGTTTCCGCCCAGAAACACCCACTTCCTGTCAATCACTCACCGATCAGCAGTGCTACTGAAAAGCGTCGCTAGACCTTGTGTGAAACTGCATAGTTTTGTGTGAAAGTACGTCGCGCGTGCTCACTGCGCACCATACGCATGCACAGAAATGCCGCTTTTTCACCTAACCGCCGTGCTGCGACCGATACAGCTAGCAATCAACTCGGAATGAGGGCCATAGATTGTAAGCTCCAGTGGGGCAGGGACTGTAAATGGGGAAAATATTCTCTGTAAAGCGCTGCGGAATATGTGTGCGCTATATATATATAACTGGTAATAAATAATAATAATTAGTTTATATTAATGCCATGTTAGCAGAAATCCATGTAATTTAGGCTTTTTTGTCATGCTATTTCCGCAGTTATAGAAGACATTGTTTTCATTATTATTTTCCAGAAAGAGACCTTCACTCTGGATGCTGGAAAAGAGCCAATGGTGTATGAGAATCCAATGTATTCAAGCTCCAGGGAAACTGATGTCAGCATTGTGAATATCAGTCAGCCCCCAGATGTAAGAGACCTGATTACAGTTAGCTAATGCATGTTATTTTCCTGTGCTGTGTTTTCAAGTATACAGTGCAAATAAAGAATGCACTTTGAATTCTTTGTAAGGCCACACCCACTGGCATTGTGCTGCCGCATATGCATGACGTGCATTGTCTGCTAGGTTGCAGAATCTGATTAGAGCACACTCTTGGCCTTCACAATGCATTTACCAACAGCAACCGCAACACTGCTGCAACAGTAACAAATGCTAGTAACAACGACAGTAGGTGTGGAGACACTAAAACCAATGGTTTCTAGACTAAAATACATTTACTTGTGTTTTACATGCATTATAACCCTAGTAAAACGCACATCATAAATGCTATTTCTCTAACGTCCTAGTGGATGCTGGGAACTCCGAAAGGACCATGGGGAATAGCGGGCTCCGAAGGAGGCTGGGCACTCTAGAAAGATTTATGACCACCTGGTGTGCACTGGCTCCTCCCACTATGACCCTCCTCCAAGCCTCAGTTAGATCTTGTGCCCGGCCGAGGTTGGATGCACACTAGGGGCTCTCCTGAGCCTCTAGAAAGAAAGTATAGAATTAGGTTTTTTATTTTCAGTGAGACCTGCTGGCAACAGGCTCACTGCAGCGAGGGACTAAGGGGAGAAGAAGCGAACTCGCCTGCTTGCAGCCGGATTGGGCTTCTTAGGCCACTGGACACCATTAGCTCCAGAGGGATCGACCGCAGGCCCAGTCCTTGGTGTTCGGTCCCGGAGCCGCGCCGCCGTCCCCCTTACAGAGCCAGAAGCAAGAAGAGGTCCGGAAAATCGGCGGCAGAAGACATCAGTCTTCACCAAGGTAGCGCACAGCACTGCAGCTGTGCGCCATTGCTCCTCATGCACACTTCACACTCCGGTCACTGAGGGTGCAGGGCGCTTGGGGGGGGCGCCCTGAGCAGCAATAAAAACACCTTGGCTGGCAAAAATACTACAATATATAGCCCCAGAGGCTATATATGTGGTAAATACCCCTGCCAGAATCCAGAAAAAAGCGGGAGAATAGGCCGCGGAAAAGGGGCGGAGCTATCTCCCTCAGACACACTGGCGCCATTTTCTCTTCACAGTGCAGCTGGAAGAAAGCTCCCCAGGCTCTCCCCTGTAGTTTTCAGGCTCAAAGGGTTAAAAAGAGAGGGGGGGCACTAAATTTAGGCGCAATAATGTATATACAAGCAGCTATTGGGGAAAATTCACTCAGTTATAGTGTTAATCCCCACATTATATAGCGCTCTGGTGTGTGCTGGCATACTCTGTCTCCCCAAAGGGCTTTGTGGGGTCCTGTCCTCAGTCAGAGCATTCCCTGTGTGTGTGCGGTGTGTCGGTACAGCTGTGTCGACATGTTTGAGGAGGAGGCTTATATAGTGACGGAGCAGATGCCGATAAATGTGATGTCGCCCCCTGTGGGGCCGACACTAGAGTGGATGGTTAGGTGAAAGGTATTAACCGACAGTGTCAACTCCTTACATAAAAGGGTGGATGACGTAACAGCTGTGGGACAGCCGGCTTCTCAGCCCGCGCCTGCCCAGGCGTCTCAAAGGCCATCAGGGGCTCAAAAACGCCCGCTCATTCAGATGGCAGACACAGATGTCGACACGGAGTCTGACTCCAGTGTCGTCAAGGTTGAGACATATACACAATCCACTAGGAACTTCCGTGACTTGATCCCGGCAATAAAAAATGTGTTACACATTTCTGACATTAACCTCTAAAAATGGGTTTTTATGTTTGGGGAGAAAAAGCAGGCAGTGTTTTGTTCCCCCATCAGATGAATGAATGAAGTGTGTGAGAAGCGTGGGTTCCCCCTGATAAGAAACTGGTAATTTAAAAAAAGTTACTGATGGCGTACCTTTTCCCGCCAGAGGATAAGTTACGCTGGGAGATATCCCCTAGGGTGGATAAGGCGCTCACACGGTTGTCAAAATAGGTGGCACTGCCGTTTTAGGAACGGCCACTTTGAAGGTACCTGTTGATAAAAAGCAGGAGGCTATCCTGAAGTCTGTTTTACACACTCAGGTACTAGACTGAAACCTGCAGAGCGTGCTGCTGCAGCGTGGTCGGTGACCCTGTCAAACATACTAGTTTGCTAACATGAGAACATATTAAAGACGTCGTCTTATATATGAGGGATGCACAGAGGGATATTTTGCCGGCTGGCATCCAAAATGAATGTAATGTCCATTCTGTCAGGAGGGTATTAGAGACCTGTCACTGGACAGGTGATGCTGACTTTAAAAGGCGCATAGAGATTCTGCCTTATAAGAGTGAGGAATTATTTGGGGATGGTCTCTGGGACCTCGTATCCGCAGCAACAGCTGGGAAGAAATATTTTTACCTCAGTTTTCCTCACAGACTAAGAAAGCACTGTATTATCAGGTACAGTCCTTTCGGCTTCAGAAAAGCAAGCGGGTCAAAGGCGCTTCCTTTCTGTACAGAGACAAGGGAAGAGGGAAAAAGCTGCACCAGTCAGCCTGTTCCCAGCATGACGCGGGGGCTCCACAGGTGTAGCCAGGTACGGTGGGGGGCCGTCTCAAAAATTTCAGCGATCAGTGGGTTCGCTCACAGGTGGATCCCTGTTTCATTCAAGTAGTATTTCAAGGGTACAAGCTGGAATTCGAGATGTCTTCCCCCCGCCGTTTCCTCAAATATGCCTTGCCGACAACTCCCTCAAGCAGGGAGGCTGTGCTAGAGGCAATTAATAATACTTAAGGTGCCCCTACTTCAACAAGGACGGGGTTACTATTCCACACGGTTTGGGGTACCGAAACCGCATGGTTCGGTGTGACCCTTTTTTATATTTAAAATCCTTGAACACATACATAAAAAAATTCAAGTTCAAGATGGAATCGCCCAGGGCGGTTATTGCAAGCCTGGACGAGGGGGATTACATGGTATCCCGGGACATCAAGGATGCTTACCTGCATGTCCCCATTTACTAGCCTCGCCAGGAGTACCTCAGATTGTGGTACAGGATTACCATTACCAAGTCCAGACTCTGCCGTTTGGACTGTACATGGCACCGAGGGTGTTACCAAGGTAATGGCCGGAATGATGATACTCCTTCGAAAAAGGGGAGTTTTTAATGATCCCGTACTTGGACAATCTCCTTATAAGGGCGAGGTCCAAGGAGCAGTTGCTAGTCGGGGTAGCACTATTTTGGAAAGTGCTACAACAGCACGGTTGGATTCTAAACAGTCCAAAGACACAGCTGTTTCCTACGACACGTCTACTGTTCCTGGGGATGGTTCTGGACACAGACCAGAAATAAGTGTTTCTCCCGGAGGAGAAAGCCATGGAGCTGTCATCTCTAGTCAGAGACCTCCTGAAGCCAAAACAGTTATCGGTGCATCATTGCACGCGAGTCCTGGGAAAAATGATAGCTTCCTACGAAGCAATCCCATTCGGCAGGTTCCATGCAAGAACTTTTCAGGGGGACCTGTTGGACAGGTGGTCCAGATCACATCTTCAGATGCATCGGCTGATAACCCTGTCTCCAAGGACCAGGGTATCTCTACTGTAGTGGCTGCAGAGTGCCCATCTTCAAGAGGGCCGCAGGTTCGACATACAGGACTAGGTCCTAGTGACCATGGATGCCAGCCTTTGAGGCTGGGGGGCAGTCACACAGGGAAGAAGCTTCCAGGGACTTTGGTCAAGTCAGGTGACTTCCCTACATAAATATTTTGGAACTGAGGGCCATTTACAATGCCCTGAGTCAGGCAAGGCCTCTGCTTCAAAAGGCCGGTCCTGATCCAATCAGACAACATCACGGCAGTCGCCCATGTAAACCAACAGGGCGGCACAAGAAGCAGGATGGCGATGGCAGAAGCCACAAGGATTCTCCGATGGGCGGAAAATCATGTGTTAGCACTGTCAGCAGTGTTCATTCTCGGAGTGGACAACTGGGAAGCAGATCTTCTCAGCAGACACGACTTCCACCCGAGAGAGTGGGGACTTCATCCAGAAGTCTTCCAAAGGATTGTACACCATTGGGAAAGGCCACAGGTGGACATGAAGGCGTCCCGCCTCAACAAAAAGCTATAAAAGATATTGCGCCAGGTCAAGGGACCTTCAGGCGATAGCTGTGGACGCTCTGGTAACACCGTGGGTGTACCAGTCGGTTTATGTGTTCCCCCCTCTGCCTCTCATACCAAAGGTACTGAGAATAATAAGAAGGCGAGGAGTAAGAACGATACTCGTGGTTCCGGATTGGCCAAGAAGAGCCTGGTACCCAGAACTTCAAGAAATTATATCAGAGGACCCATGGCCTCTGCCGCTCAGACAGGACCTGCTGCAGCAGGGGCCCTGTCTGTTCCAAGACTTACCGCGGCTACGTTTTGATGGCATGGCGGTTGAACGCCGGATCCTAAAGGAAAAGGGCATTCCGGAGGAAGTCATTCCTACGCTGATTCAAGCCAGGAAAGATGTAACTGCAAAACATTATCACCGCATATGGCGGAAATATGTTGCTTGGTGTGAGGCCACAAAAGGCCCCAACAGAGGAATTTCAACTAGGTCGATTTCTGCATTTCCTACAAGCAGGAGTGTCTATGGGCCTAAAATTAGGCTCCATTAAGATACAGATCTCGGCTCTGTCGATTTTCTTCCAGAAAGAATTAACTTCAGTACCTGAAGTTCAGACATTGTAAAAGGAGTGCTGCATATTCAGCCCCCGGTTGTGCCTCCAGTGGCACCTTGGGATCTCAACGTGGTGTTGAGTTTCTTAAAATCACATTGGTTTGAACCACTAAAAACCGTGGATCTAAAATATCTCACGCGGAAAGTGGTCATGTTATTGACCTTGGCTTCGGCCAGGCGTGTATCAGAATTGGCGGCTTTGTCATATAAAAGTCCTTATCTGATTTTCCATATGGAGAGGGCAGAATTGAGGACTCGTCCCCAGTTTCTCCCTAAGGTGGTATCAGTTTTTCACTTGAACCAACCTATTGTGGTGCCTGCGGCTACTAGGGACTTGGAGGATTCCAAGTTACTGGACGTAGTCAGGGCCTTGAAAAATTATGTTTCCAGGACGGCTAGAGTCAAGAAAATTGACTCGCTATTTATCCTGTATGCACCCAACAGACTGGGTGCTCCTGCTTCTAAGCAGACTATTGCTCGCTGGATCTGTGACACGATTCAGCAGGCGCATTCTGCGGCTGGACTGCCGCATCCTAAATCAGTGAAAGCCCATTCCACAGGGAAGGTGGGCTCATCTTGGGCGGCTGCCCGAGAGGTCTCGGCTTTACAACTTTGCCGAGCTGTTACTTGGTCAGGGGCAAACACGTTTGCAAAATTCTACAAATTTGATACCCTGGCTGAGGAGGACCTTGAGTTCTCTCATTCGGTGCTGCAGAGTCATCCGCACTCTCCCGCCCGTTTGGGAGCTTTGGTATAATCCCCATGGTCCTTTCGGAGTTCCCAGCATCCACTAGGACGTTAGAGAAAATAAGATTTTACTCACCGGTAAATCTATTTCTCGTAGTCCGTAGTGGATGCTGGGCGCCCATCCCAAGTGCGGATTGTCTGCAATACTGGTAAATAGTTATTGCTAACTAAAGGGTTATTGTTGAGCCATCTGTTGAGAGGCTCAGTTGTTTTCATACTGTTAAACTGGATATAGTATCACGAGTTGTACGGTGTGATTGGTGTGGCTGGTATGAGTCTTACCCGGGATTCAAAATCCTTCCTTATTATGTCAGCTCGTCCGGGCACAGTGTCCTAACTGAGGCTTGGAGGAGGGTCATAGTGGGAGGAGCCAGTGCACACCAGGTGGTCATAAATCTTTCTAGAGTGCCCAGCCTCCTTCGGAGCCCGCTATTCCCCATGGTCCTTTCGGAGTTCCCAGCATCCACTACGGACTACGAGAAATAGATTTACCGGTGAGTAAAATCTTATTTTAACTGTTGTATAACTTTACGGCCCAACTCAACAAAAGAGAATCAGCTAAACTGACATTGTATAACTATTATTTCAGGGGAGCGTGTCAGGGGAAGAGAAGAATGCTTTAATGTATGAACCTTGGGGGTCATTCCGAGTTGTTTTTCTCGGTAAAAATTTTCGCATCGCAGCGATTTTCTGCTTAATGCGCATGCGCAATGTCCGCACTGCGACTGCGCCAAGTAAATTTGCTATGCAGTTAGGATTTTTACTCACGGCTTTTTCATCGTTCTGGCGATCGTAATGTGATTGACAGGAAATGGGTGTTACTGGGCGGAAACAGGCCGTTTTATGGGCGTGTGGGAAAAAACGCTACCGTTTCCTAGAAAAAACGCAGGAGTGGCCGGAGAAACGGGGGAGTGTCTGGGCGAACGCTGGGTGTGTTTGTGACGTCAAACCAGGAACGACAAGCACTGAAATGATCGCAGATGCCGAGTAAGTCTGAAGCTACTCAGAAACTGCTACGAGGTGTGTAATCGCAATATTGCGAATACATCGTTCGCAATTTTAAGATGCTAAGATTCACTCCCAGTAGGCGGCGGCTTAGCATGAGCAAATCTGCTAAAATCCGCTTGCGAGCGAACAACTCGGAATGACCCCCCTTATCTCTTTATGCTTATAAGCATTGCAGCATACGGTAGACATCAATGAGCTTACTGTATTTAGCTAAAGAAATTTGCATATTATTCCCTGAAAACATCAGTTTTTGGGAGATATCTGCAAATTTCAAGCATCCCCAGGGTGTTATCTGTTGCAGTCCCCTGTTTAGGATTGTAATAGATAGGTTTCTATGGGGGCTGCCATATTCCGGAGCTTGTTCGTGTTCTGCAGACGGCATAAGCCCATAGTAGGCTATCGGCTTCTTTCCACATTTTCTCTGTCTGCCCCCACTGACACACGCACAGTCTGATGCTCGCAGTACATGTACCAGGTCAAGGCCTAGAAACAAAGGCCCTCATTCCAAGTTGTTCGCTCGCTAGCTGCTTTTAGCAGCAGTGCAAACGCTAGGCCGCCGCCCTCTGGTAGTGTATCTTAGCTTAGCAGAAGTGCGAACGAAAGGATTGCTGCATTGCTACAAAAAAAGATTGTGAAGTTTCAGAGTAGCTCCAGACTTACTCCTAGCTTGCGATCACTTCAGATTGTTTAGTTCCTGTTTTGACGTCACAAACACGCCCTGCGTTCGGCAAGCCGCTCCCCCGTTTCCCCAGGCACGCCTGCGTTTGTATCTGACACGCCTGCGTTTTTCAGCACACTCCCGGAAAACGGTCAGTTACCACCCAGAAACACCCACTTCCTGTCAATCACTCGCCGATCAGTAGTGCGACTGAAAAGCGTCGCTAGATCTTGTGTGAAACTGCATCGGCTTTTGTGAAAGTACGTCGCGCGTGCGCACTGCGCGCCATGCGCATGCGCAGAAATGCCGATTTTTAGCCTGATCGCTGCGCTGCGAACAACGGCAGCTAGCGATCAATTCGGAATGACCCCCAAAGTGATCATAAGATATCACTCTGCTTCCATCTTTCTCCCGGGACAGGCTCTTATTGAAGCCTGAGTCTCAACAGGAGATTATTGCTGAATCCTAGCAAAACTATCAATTTTTGCTTTGCAAATTTAGTAGTTATCACTTTGAAGACACCTTAAAATGTGTGATATAATAAAATACCCCTTAGGCTGTTATGTCTCAGTCATATTACTGGTTTATAGTCATAAGCTATATTATCATAAATATTGGTTCAGCTTACACAGTGGCCGCCTCACAGTGTGTAGGGGACAGGTGCACAAATGCATTATTAAGATGAAGGAATTACCTTGCTTCAACAAAGCCAGTATTATTCTATTGCTATGGTTTCATTTTCTCTATAAAAGATCAGGCCTGGGATATGTTAGTGTTGAACCCAACTTTTCTCTATTTTCAGGTGACCGAATCCAGCAAAGGACAAAAATCAGATGATTTTGAAAACCCCTTGTATGCAGTTGATGCTACCCAGTCTTCAGCAAGCACAGAAACAGTTCAGGTTTGTTCTTGCTACAAATCATTCAAATTAAAATTTGTCACAAGAAAAGTGTAGTTGCTAGAAAAGCTTCATTACGTTTATTCCATCAAAGTGCAAAGGGTCGTATTGCTTTTTCCAGGAGTGTTCAACTGCAAAAGTGTTTATTTATGCTTCACCAAATCACCGCCAGTGATTACTCTGCCAGCGAATGCTTCCCTTGTCTTTACATTGCCTATTATGTTATCCCCATATCTGCTTTGTTTCCAAAAAGAATACTTTCCAATCAGTGAAAGCCCAAGCCTTTCAGATTAACCTTGCAATGCCCAAACTGGGGAGACTTACCAAGAAAAACAGTAACTGAGCTCTTACCGTACTGGGCCGTTATACCCAGGGCAGATGAGTATGGCTCAACTGCCACTGCGGAGCCTACTTAAGGATTCCAGATGTCCTAGACTAATATACTTGTAGGGTACTCACTTTCAAATGGTATAGGTTCAAGGCTGTTGGGATCCCGTCAGTCAAAATACCGACGCCGGAATCCCTACAACAGTCAGAACACGGACGCCGAAATCCAGAACAGGTTAGTATCCCGATGCCAAAATCCCAACAGACGCAAACCCGAAGGTAAGTATAGCTGGGAGGCAAGGGTGTGGATGCGTTGGGGGTTAGGTTTAAGCGCCAGTTCTAACACACTCCTTTCCACTAATGCTAGTTCTTCTTTGTCCCTGGCTAGCAGCTGTCTCTTCTTTATTACTTTTTGTCTCTTTTTTCAGATCTGATCGCTGCAGGACAGCAAAAATCGCTGCCTAGCGATCAGATCTGAATTACCCCCTCAGACGGATGATCTGTACCTAGCATAGGGCTGGTGAAAGTTTCATGATGTGACTGATAGTAGCGCTAAAGCATGATCTGTAGACACTGAAAATGGACAGATGTACAACAGGGAAGGGCATTGTAGTGGCATTAGCATAAAGTGCAGACACAACTGCAGCCAAAAATACAAGGAAGGCCACAACTGTGTCCAACTCAGATTCAGGCCCTATGAGAAAAGACCCCGCCCACCTCAACAAACCCCACCCCCTCGACAGAACCTGCCCCATTACGGCTTCTTCCATAAATTTCCTGGGCAGGTTTTCCATTCCAATCCACCCTTGGATAAAATGAACATAAATAGAACGTGGGGTTTATTTTTATCACCTGTCTGCTTTCCATCAGGTTATCAAAACACAGTTTGCCAATAACAATAATTATACATTTCACTCAGCTATGGATACCAGATCTGTATTTAATACCGTGCACATACGGTTTAGCAGTAAATAACATGGTCACATCGTCACAGCCACTTGGACAATTGCAGGGCTTTCCCCTCATCATCTTCCAGATGGCCAGATAGCTAACCAGCTGTGCGGTGGCCAGAGGCTGAGGAGGTCCCCTTCATTTTACTCCACTGCAATCTATAACATGGAATGATATGGATCTTCCTTTTATTCTGGCTTCCACCTCACTGCTTCTCCCTCCATTCTTGGTGCCCATGGCGATATGTGTTTGATTCTCTACCAATACAATAATTTATAGCTTCCAAGGGTCTCTTAGTAATAAATAGGCCATTTTATATTCAGTATATTCAGTATATTCAGTATATTCAGTAAAGATTTGATATTTTCATGTTAGCGTACAGTATTTGAAGCACTTTAACTTTTCAGGTTTACTGGTAATATGCTTTGAAAGTGCCACTTTACTCTCTTGAATGATATTCTAAAGAAAAAGCATAAACATTGAGTGGTATGTTTTTTTAAAAATAAAAAATAAATGTTTTTAATATTCTTTGTGGAAACTGTACATTTTCCAAATGACACTAAATGATACTAAATAAATGTGTTAAATAAAGACACCAAAGGACTAAAGGGGTAATATCTAATTGTGAAAATCATTTATGTAGCAGGAATATAGAACATTGTATTCCCAGACTCAGACTGAGCCAATGCTTACTGACACTGCATTCATCTTGATGTTTCACAGCAGGAATCAAAGTGGAATTTCTTTAAGAGGAAGATTAAACAAAGCACAAACTTTGAGAATCCCATCTATGCAGAGGTGAGTAACCGCTTCATTGCCATTGCTGGGGTGAATCAAAATATATGGAAATGATACAGAATGGGTAACTACAGTCAGGCCCGGCGCTACCCGCTCAGCAAGGTCTGCATTGCAATGCAGGGAGGCGCCGGGTTGGAGAGGCGATCTGCCCGCTCTGCAACCTTGCTCTTGCTGATGCTTACTGCTGCCAGCACCTGTCACACTTTGGCAGCAGCGGCGCCGGCAGCGCGGACCCGCGGCAGTTAGCACACCACCCCTCTTTAGCGGTTATCAGGCAGCAGCAACGCTGGCAGCATGGACCCGCAGCCATTGGAACCCCTCTGCTCTCCACCCTCCGGAGTATAGCATCCCCTTGCCGGAGCTTACACCCGCGGCCGAGGAGAAGCAGCGCGTCCTTCGCTCTGCCACCAAAGAGTTCCTGATCGGCGCCACTGCACCTTCATATCCCAGCTATCCAAAGCCCTGACACCCACCCTCCGGGACCTGTTGGAGCAAGAGGTCATGTCTGCCCCTTCACCCAGCCCATGGCATCAACCCCATGCCTGTCCACTGTCTGCCCCACTGAACACCCACAAGAGGAAGCCACTGACTTCTTGCAGACTCTGATAATTGGGGTGAGTGGTGGTGTGTTTGTAGTTGACCTGTCCTTTGTCACTGAGCCCTGTACACTCTAATACTGTACTTGAGGATGAGGTGTTCTGTCCTGTGACCTTATAGAGGAGCTCTACCTGGTGTAATGTGTATAAGGGGCTACCCGGCGCAATGTGTATAAGGGGCTACCTGGCATAATGTGCAAAAGGGGCTCTACCTGGCATAACGTGTATAAGGGGCTCTACCTGGTGACTATAAGGGGTAACACCCTAGCACCGGCCCTGACTACAGTTGATCTTAAATACAGAGATATACTGTAATTTTTTCAGAGCTGTATTAAACTGACTGGGTTTCTCACCTTTAATTGCACTATATTGCCGTGAGCTGTTATGCCACATAGGGGGATATCCAATTACCTGCAGTACATTAACATGGGTAATAATATCGCCCGGGGCTATCCTATTAGACCTGATAAGCTGGCTTGAGCCGCGGTTTAGCGGAGATTGTGTCACATGCTTTCACCGGGCATCGACTCCTGACAGCTCCGGCTCCCGCTCACCCGTCACATGGCCCCTGCCAGGCTGGGGCTTCTGGGCAGGGGAAGAGGGGTAGATGTGGGTCACGGGGCTGAGTGCCAGCTACTCGGCACCTCCCTGCCATCCCCAGTTGCTGCTGCTGTGGCGGGCGTGGGGCACTGACTCACTGACTATGGGGTCACTGCGGGCAGGCAGGCAAAACAAAATCCCTGATTAGTGCAGGCTTTTCAGGTTTGCAGTGGAGAAAACACACAGGTTTCATTGAACCTCTGTATTTAGCAGGGAAACATTATTTTTTAGGGGAGATATAATTGGATACCCCGTAAAAAAAATATTGGCGAAAAATCGCGAAAAACTCCCGTTTTGTTGTTTCATTGAACCTAATTGGATATACCCCCATAGGCCATTAAGGGATGCCACTGCAGCTGACATCTAATCCACTTTAATATACCAGACAGAAGTTTTGGTTGTTAGCTAACATACCTTGTGCACTGTCTTTGATTCCTGTTAGCGGATGTGTAATGACTGTAGAAATCATTATCCTACAGTCCAATAGAAGCTTGCTGCAGTTTGTATCAGACCTGTGTAAATGTAAACTCATTAAAAGGAAATATTCAGGGTTGTATTTACCTTCTTGTTGAATGTCAACAGTGTCTGAATTCAGAATGTCACCATT
Organism: Pseudophryne corroboree; assembly: GCF_028390025.1. NCBI lineage: Eukaryota > Metazoa > Chordata > Amphibia > Anura > Myobatrachidae > Pseudophryne > Pseudophryne corroboree. The sequence goes on from NC_086450.1 coordinate 114,576,306, forward strand.
CACAGTGTTGACAAAGATAGAAAGTATACATTGCCATAATGGCGACATTGTGAATGTTGGCAATTTTAGAGTTAGTTTTAGGCTGCAGTTATGGTTATGGTTAGACTGCAGATAGGGCAGCTATACTGTAGTTAGGGTAATGGTTAGGCTGCAGTTAGAGTTAGGCTGCGGTTAGGGTTTGGCTACAGTTAGGATTAGGCTGCAGTTAGACTATGGGGGACATGTACTAAGCAGTGATAAAAGTGGAGAAGTGAGCCAGTGGAGAAGTTGCCCATGGCAACCAATCAGCGTTGACGTAACATTTATAATTTGCATACTATAAAAGTATACAGAGCAGCTGATTTGTTGCCATGGGCAACTTCTCCACTGGCTCACGTCTCCACTTTTATCAATGCTTAGTACATTTCCCCCTAAGGCTGCTGTTATGGTTAGGCTGCAATTAGGGATATGCTGCAGTTAGAGCCAGGGTTATGCTTTGGTTAGTGTTAGGCTGTAGTTAGCAGTAAGCTGCTGTTATGGTTACACGGCAGTATTAGGGATATACTGCCGTTAGGATTGGGATTAGGCTGCAATTAGGTAAATGCTGCAGTTACAGTATGTCGGAGTTAGGCTTTGGTTATGGTTAGACTGAAGTTAGAGGTAGGCTGCCACTATGGTTGCGCTGCAGTTAGTGTTAAGGTTAGACTGCAGTTAGTGTTAAGGTTAGACTGCAGTTAGTGTTAAGGTTAGACTGCAGTTAGTGTTAAGGTTAGGCTGCAGTTAGTGTTAAGGTTAGGCTGCAGTTAGGTTACAGAGGCAAATGCAGAATTTCTAGAGGGAGGTTTGCAAATGTTTGATTTTAGAGTGATTGTCGTTGCCCATGAAGGATGCCTAATTAGCATGTAACAAGCTATAGGGCCTAATTCAGATCTGATTGCAGCAGCAAAATTGTTCTCTAATGGGCAAAACCATGTTGCACTGCAGGAGGGGCAGATATAACATGTGCAGAGAGAGTTAGATTTGGGTGGGTTATATTGTCTCTGTGTAGGGTAAACTGGCTGCTTTATTTTTACACTGCAATTTACATTTCAGTTTGAACACACCACATGTTATATCGCCCCCCCTTGCACTGCACACGGGCCCTCATTCCGAGTTGATCGCTTGCTAGCTGCTTTTAGCAGCAGTGCAAACGCTAAGCCGCCGCCCTCTGGGAGTGTATCTTAGCATAGCAGAAGTGCAAACGAAAGGTTAGCAGAACTGCTCGAAAAATTTTTCCTGCAGTTTCTGAGTAGCTGCAAACCTACTCCTACCTTGCGATCACTGCAGACTATTTAGTTCCTGTTATGACGTCACATACACGCCCTGCGTTCGGCCAGCCACTCCCCCGTTTCCCGAGGCACGCCTGCGTTATCTTCTGACACGCCTGTCTTTTTTAGCACACTCCCGAAAAACGGTCAGTTACCTCCCGGAAACGCCCCTTTCTTGTCAATCACTCACCGATCAGCCAAGCGACTGAAAAGAGTCGCTCGACCTTGTGTAAAACTACATAGTTTTGTGTGAAAGTACTTCGCGCGTGCGCACTGCGGCCCATACGCAGAACAGCCGATTTTTAGCCTGATCGATGCGCTGCGAACAACGGCAGTTAGCGATCAACTCGGAATGACCCCCATGGTTTTGCCCATTAGAGAACAATTTTGTTGCTGCGATCAGGTCTGTTAGGCCCTTAGTCTGCCCCAAAGTACAGCTTATGTAATACAGCACTATATCAGACATATGCATGGCCAATGGTCACGGTAAGCCACTTACCAGATTCACTCTGACCACTCAGATCCACAGACACACACACAGCAGACTAGGAAGAAAATCTGCTGGGCATGTGCAGCAGCTCCATTCCGCCCTTTATACTGCATGTAGTGGCCGCTGGACAGGCTGTGAGGAAGAGGGTTTCTGGGCAACTGGAAAGCCCCCCTTGGATTTGCCTGTGGGTTAGGCTGCAGTTAGGGTTAGAGTAAGGCTGCAATTATGGTTAGGGTAAGGCTGTAGTAAGGGCTACTTGAGAATTCCATAGACCGCATTATGGAAATGCCGACTGTGAACATTAATAATGTCAACATTCTGGCAATGTCAACATTATGTCAGTGATAACATTATATAATGTCAACATTTGTCATGTTAACATCCCATCCATGATGATATTCTGAACATCGCATTCGGTCCGTGTCGACCTTCCAAAAATACTGTATGTTAAACATTAAATTATAAGCAATATAAAGCAGATGAAATTGGAAATACAGACCCTAAACAGGATGAACAGCTATGGTGTATATTTTTATGCAGTGTACACATGTATGCAGAATACAATATATTTTACAGCTCATTATATATATATATTTTTAATGTCAACGAATTTAATTCCGCAAACAATCATCCTTTTTCTTGAGCACCAAATTATATGGTCAATTCACAACATGCACCCACATGGATGAATAAATTTGAGATCAGGCTGTGCAGTGTTGAGGCTTTCATGGGTACATAGAAATGTGCTCCATACGCTTACTGGCGAATAGCAGTCATGTCCGTACCATACTTACGTGCATGCTGGAAAATGTTGGGACAGATTTTGATAATTTCTATTTACAGTAGTTCATCATGGTAGCTTTGGTACTGCGCTTGCTATGATATTCAGCTTATTTACAGAGATTGAGGGTCATTCAGACCTGATCGCACGCTAGGATTTTTTGCTGCGCTGCGATCAGATCAGAACTGCGCATGCGTATGCACCGCAATGCGCAGGTGCGTCGTATGGCTACAAAGCGGATCGCTGCTGGGCGATGGATTGTATGAAGAATCCATTTGCACAGGCGATCGCAAGGAGATTGACAGGAAGAGGGCATTTGTTTTCTGGTAGTGGTAGGAAAAACGCAGGTGTGTCCATTGTCCAAGCGTTTGCTGGGCGGGTGTCTGACGTCAATTCCGATCCCGGACAGGCTGAAGTGATCGCAATGGCTGAGTAAGTCCTGGGCTACTCAGAAACTGCACAAAACTTTTGTGTACTGCTTGGCTGCACATGCGATCGCACACTTGCAAAGCTAAAATACACTCCCCTATGGGCGGAGACTATCTGCTTGCAGCAGTGCAAAAAAACCCTAGCGAGCGATCAGGTCTAAATTAGGCCCATTGACATTTCTACCTCTTTACCAAGTCCAAGTGATTAATGTGAAAAGTTTTCAATTATTACAGATGGAAGAAGAACAACACAAGGCTGAAGAAGACCCGTCTCCTTTCGCACCGCCTCCACCCGCCAAGCCATCACAGAAAAAGGAGCCACAACAGACATCCTTCTCCCCAAGGGAGGACACCTTTATAGACACTGCCAATCTCGTCAAAGAAGATTCAGATGTATAACTGATTCTAATAACTAGGAATACTTAAATATCATACACTTTCTTGCACATATTTTTATATTGGCCAAGAACTTTCAGCTCGTTATAAAATATATCGTTTTTAGACAATAGGTCAGATGTTTTGCCTTTTTTTTTTTTTTTTTGAGAAATGCCAATTCATATTTTTATGAACAATTATCACAATGTACTATATGTATATCTTTGCACTGATACTGTCAGAAAATAATATTATAAATATTGTGTATATTTGTAAATTTTTAAAAGGAAGATTATTGTTGTCTATGTAAAAACGTTTGGGTATAGTAGAAGTAACTATAGTCAATTTAGAAATTTTTAAAACAGGACAAAAAACACTAATATGTACAGAGACCTCATTTAACATCTCATTTTTTAAATAAGACTGTACAGATGTTTATAAAAATTGCTATTCAGAAAAATACCTTTATGTAGCTACTTGGAATATATATGTGTATTCGCTCAATTGCATATATTTTCTGCCACCTGTTTCTAGAAGAAGAAGTATTACTTTTAGGCTACTTACTATGCAAAACTTGAAACAATCAGTTGTCAATGAAAAAGTAATTAAAATGTTATTAATTAAAATTAAGTTTTTTATTTTTTTTATTTTAAATACTTAGTTTTTTAATGTCTGTTAGAGGTATGCAGTGGTGGCTGCTGCCTGTGGGCTGTAGAACAAACTACACCTTGCATGGGGGACCAGCTAACACATATAAACATAAACATACATGTAATGTTGTATGTAATATATGTGCTGGATGCCTGTCTCAGAAGCCAGCACATATATTACACACAACATTACATGTATGTTTATATGTGTTAGCAGGTCCGGTATATTACAGTGCTGTGTGTCACTGAGCCACCGCTGTACCCGGGACACAGCACTCAGATTATCTGTCCTTTGTAAGCCCGACCCAGACTCCTATGAACTAGCCAATGGGAGTCTGGGGGCAGGCTAGAATGAGAAGTGAAGCTGAATACTACGTCCCGGGTGCAGAGACGCACAGCGCTGTGGATCCCTGGGGTTGAGCATCAGCACATATATTACAAACAGCCTTACATGTATGTTTATATGTGTTTACAACACATTGTATGGTGGCATTACAAAGCAGCCCATAGTATGTACTGTAGTAAGTTAATATGTGCATATTGGTCACTTTTCCCTTCAACTTGTTGGCCTCATATATTAGAAATCATATTAGAAATCGCTGAGTAACCAAACCATTGCCATGATTACAATTGTTTACATCTGGGCAGACTACATCTAACACTGAGATCAGGTCAATACACCACTTGGACTTTTAATTATGTCTTACCTACTGAATCATTTGCACAGAAGAGGTCAAGCTGTGGATATTTTCACCTGCGCATGAGGTCCAGACAACCTACATTATTTTAATAATGTTCTGCTCCCACCAGACTGGTTAGTAGTAGGACCACGTACAATTTGCCCAATGAATAATATCTCAAACTGAACAGTGGGCTGGCAGGCACGACGTATGTTAGACACAGATCATTTTAGGCACTGACACCTAGTAATGGGACCACAATCATACTGTAGTCATGCATATATAATTAATTGTCTAAGAATGTGTTACAAAGATCTGGAGAAATGACCATTACATTCCAGTTACCTTTATAAATGGGTGGATGCATGGTGCTGCAAATATTCTGTAATGAGCCATCGCTGCGACTCATTCTGTATTCTGGCTGTCTCATAGCCACTAGAATGCTGCCTGCTATGTGCAGCAGCACATCTGTTTGGAATGCCTTGTTACCTGACGCCAGCCTGATGACTCCTGTGATTGGTTTCTCTCCCTTTTATTAGGGATCCTAGCTAGTTCCTGTTGCTGGTGATATTCCCTAGTTTCTGCACCTAGTGCGCTTGTCCCTGTACATTTCCCAGCCTGTCTGTTTGTACCAGAGTCCTGGTGCCCTGCCTTTGTGTACCTGCATTCCTGTATCCTGCCTCAGTCCTCTGTGTGCTGTCCCTGCCAGTCCTGCCCCCGTGCCCTGTTGGATCCTGCCCTGTACCTGCCATCTGGTGTCTATACCTGATCTATGTCATTGTCTTGATGTGGCCCTCCAGTTACTCTCATGTCTGATCCTGATCCATGTCCAGGCTCCTGCCAAGTCTCTGTGAATATATACTGCCAGCTCTGGTTCTGTGTTCATCCAGCAGAGTACATCCACTTCAGCCGTGCCTTCAACAATAAATCTACAGCTACATGTTTCCAATACATCCGGAACTGTTCTGAAGTCACAGTTTAATCTCTCTGTTGTACTGTGTTTTTTCAGGCAGTGGTCTAGTCACAATTTATACAGCAAATCCCTGCAGTTGTTTGCCATTTTGTCAGCTTTCAGCCTGAGTTCAGTACACACCCTGCTCCTGATTGCTTCTATTATTACCTTGCTGTGATCCCAGTACACACTTACCTCCAGATTGTTTTTACAGTTAACTCCTGCCTTGCAGTGTATCCAGTGATTATCCAGTCCGGCAGTCTTCAGCATATCTCCCAACATGACCCTCTACAGGAGGGACAGAATGCTCTGCTTCTGGACTTTTCTCTTAATTTATGATTGCTGACACCTGTGTTGAACAGGTTAATGGATGAGAAAGGTGTTTCAGCACAGGTGATGGCAATCGTACATTAAGAGGAAAGTCCAGGAGCAAAGCATTCTGTCCCTCCTGGAGAGGGTCATGTTGGGAGGTATGCTTCAGTCAGCTTAGTCAAATCTGTCTACATTACCTAACCAAGCCTGTCTGCTGTTAACCCTTGCCTTGCCAGTCATCCTGCTGCAAAACTCCAGGATTATTATCATGTGGTCTCCAGCCTATTGTGTGAGCCCCTACTGCTAGAGGTTTAAGACCAGGCGGCCCCCTCAGTACCGATGTGCGTGTCTTACACTAAGGGAACAGCGAGTGGCTGTTATTGGCAGAAGACCCTCTCACCAGCTCTAGTGGTCTCACTCACATAGTGCTGGTGTTGCCTAACATATTCTCATATTTGTATTCATATTTTGAGCCTTTGCAGTGGGCTGTCTGGGTCATTGGAATCAAAAGTATTAATATGATGTCTTCGGATAACTGCATGTTTATAAAGATAATTAATGCACACATGAAAACTAGCAGCAAGATGTTTATTTCCAAGAAAAAGATATGGTTCAAACAACATAAAGACACATTAATTAGCTATACGTCAACTTGGTTTCTAGCCAGAGCTTTTTTATTACCAATTGGTCGAGGTAAGATGAGCTTCAACATGACATCAGCGACTCTGGCTGGTGCATAAGATAAAGGAAGCCAAAATAATTTAGCATCCCATCCAGCACCATACCGTGTTCGGGGGTATTTGGCTGTCAACGCGTGTTCCATGCAGCTTGTAACTTTGGAGATGTCAGAACTACAAAACGTTTTCAGGGATAACCTTTGGACTTTTAAATCTACAAAAAAAAATAAGAATTTACTTACCGATAATTCTATTTCTCATAGTCCGTAGTGGATGCTGGGACTCCGTAAGGACCATGGGGAATAGCGGCTCCGCAGGAGACTGGGCACAAAAGTAAAAGCTTGAACTAGCTGGTGTGCACTGGCTCCTCCCCCTATGACCACCTCCAAGCCTCAGTTAGGATACTGTGCCCGGACGAGCGTACATAATAAGGAAGGATATTGAATCCCGGGAAGACTCATACCAGCCACACCAATCACACCGTACAACCTGTGATCTGAACCCAGTTAACAGTATGATAAACGAAGGAGCCTCTGAAAAGATGGCTCACAACCATAATAACCCGAATTTTGTAACAATAACTATATACAAGTATTGCAGACAATCCGCACTTGGGATGGGCGCCCAGCATCCACTACGGACTATGAGAAATAAGAATTTACTTACCGATAATTCTATTTTCTCTAACGTCCTAAGTGGATGCTGGGACTCCGTAAGGACCATGGGGATTATACCAAAGCTCCCAAACGGGTGGGAGAGTGCGGATGACTCTGCAGCACCGAATGAGAGAACTCCAGGTCCTCCTCAGCCAGGGTATCAAATTTGTAGAATTTAGCAAACGTGTTTGCCCCTGACCAAGTAGCTGCTCGGCAAAGTTGTAAAGCCGAGACCCCTCGGGCAGCCGCCCAAGATGAGCCCACCTTCCTTGTGGAATGGGCTTTTACAGATTTTGGCTGTGGCAGGCCTGCCACAGAATGTGCAAGCTGAATTGTACTACAAATCCAACGAGCAATCGTCTGCTTAGAAGCAGGAGCACCCAGCTTGTTGGGTGCATACAGGATAAACAGCGAGTCAGATTTCCTGACTCCAGCCGTCCTGGAAATATATATTTTCAGGGCCCTGACTACGTCCAGTAACTTGGAGTCCTCCAAGTCCCTAGTAGCCGCAGGCACCACAATAGGCTGGTTCACGTGAAACGCTGAAACCACCTTTGGGAGAAATTGAGGACGAGTCCTCAATTCTGCCCTATCCGTGTGAAAAATCAGGTAAGGGCTTTTATAAGATAAAGCCGCCCATTCTGAGACACGCCTGGCTGAAGCCAGGGCTAACAGCATTACCACCTTCCATGTGAGATATTTTAATTCCACAGTGGTGAGTGGTTCAAACCAATGTGATTTTAGGAACCCCAAAACCACATTGAGATCCCAAGGTGCCACCGGGGGCACAAAAGGAGGCTGTATATGCAGTACCCCTTTGACAAACGTCTGGACTTCAGGCACAGAAGCCGGTTCTTTTTGGAAGAAAATCGACAGGGCCGAAATTTGAACCTTAATGGACCCTAATTTTAGGCCCATAGACAGTCCTGTTTGCAGGAAATGTAGGAAGCGACCCAGTTGAAATTCCTCTGTAGGGGCCTCTTTGGCCTCACACCACGCAACATATTTTCGCCAAATGCGGTGATAATGTTTCGCGGTTACATCCTTCCTGGCCTTTATCAGGGTAGGGATGACTTCTTCTGGAATGCCTTTTTCCTTCAGGATCCGGCATTCAACCGCCATGCCGTCAAACGCAGCCGCGGTAAGTCTTGGAACAGACAAGGTCCCTGCTGGAGCAGGTCCTTTCTTAGAGGTAGAGGCCACGGGTCCTCCGTGAGCATCTCTTGAAGTTCCGGGTACCAAGGTCTTCTTGGCCAATCCGGAACCACGAGTATAGTTCTTACTCCTCTCCTTTTTATGATTCTCAGTACTTTTGGTATGAGAGGCAGAGGAGGGAACACATACACTGACTGGTACACCCATGGTGTTACCAGAGCGTCCACCGCTATTGCCTGAGGGTCCCTTGACCTGGCGCAATATCTGTCTAGTTTTTTGTTGAGACGGGACGCCATCATGTCCACCTTTGGTTTTTCCCAACGGTTTACCATCTCTTGGAAGACTTCTGGATGAAGTCCCCACTCCCCCGGGTGAAGGTCGTGTCTGCTGAGGAAGTCCGCTTCCCAGTTGTCCACTCCCGGAATGAACACTGCTGACAGTGCTATCACATGATTCTCCGCCCAGCGAAGAATCCTTGCAGCTTCTGCCATCGCCCTCCTGCTTCTGGTGCCGCCCTGTCTGTTTACGTGGGCGACTGACGTGATGTTGTCCGATTGGATCAATACCGCCTGACCCTGAAGCAGGGGTTTTGCTTGAGTTAGGGCATTGTAAATGGCCCTTAGTTCCAGAATGTTTATATGAAGAGATGTTTCCATGCTTGACCACAAGCCCTGGAAATTTTGTCCCTGTGTGACTGCTCCCCAGCCTCTCAGGCTGGCATCTGTGGTCACCAGGATCCAATCCTGAATGCCGAATCTGCGGCCCTCTAGTAGATGAGCACTCTGCAGCCACCACAGAAGAGACACCCTTGTCCTTGGCGACAGGGTTATCCGCTGATGCATCTGAAGATGCGATCCGGACCATTTGTCCAGAAGATCCCACTGAAACGTTCTTGCATGGAATCTTCCGAATGGAATCGCTTCGTAAGAAGCCACCATTTTTCCCAGGACCCTCGTGCACTGATGCACTGACACCTGGCCTGGTTTTAGGAGATTCCTGACTAGCTCGGATAACTCCCTGGCCTTCTCCTCTGGGAGAAACACCTTTTTCTGGACTGTGTCCAGAATCATTCCTAGGAACAGGAGACGTGTCGTTGGAATCAGCTGCGATTTTGGAATATTTAGAATCCACCCGTGCTGACGTAACACTAACTGAGATAGTGCTACTCCGACTTCTAACTGTTCCCTGGACCTTGCCCTTATCAGGAGATCGTCCAAGTAAGGGATAATTAAAACGCCTTTTCTTCGAAGAAGAATCATCATTTCGGCCATTACCTTGGTAAAGACCCGAGGTGCCGTGGACAATCCAAACGGCAGCGTCTAAAACTGATAATGACAGTTTTGTACTACAAACCTGAGGTACCCTTGGTGAGAAGGGTAGATTGGGACGTGGAGATAAGCATCTTTGATGTCCAGAGACACCATATAGTCCCCTTCTTCCAGGTTTGCTATCACTGCTCTGAGTGACTCCATCTTGAATTTGAATCTCTTTATGTAAGTGTTCAAGGATTTTAGATTTAAAATTGGTCTCACCGAGCCGTCCGGCTTCGGTACCACAAACAGCGTGGAATAATACCCCTTTCCCTGTTGTAGGAGAGGTACCTTGATTATCACCTGCTGGGAATGCAGCTTGTGAATGGCTTCCAAAACTGCCTCCCTGTCGGAGGGAGACTTTGGTAGAGCAGACTTCAGGAACCGGCGAGGGGGAGACGTCTCGAATTCCAGTTTGTACCCCTGTGATACTACCTGCAGAATCCAGGGGTCCACTTGCGAGTGAGCCCACTGCGCGTTGAAATTTTTGAGACGGGCCCCCACCGTGTCCGAGTCCGCTTGTAAAGCCCCAGCGTCATGCTGAAGACTTGGCAGAAGCAGAGGAGGGCTTCTGCTCCTGTGAAGAGGCTGCCTGGTGCAGTCTTTTTCCTCTTCCTCTGCCCCGGGGCAGAAATGAGTGGCCTTTTGCCCGCTTGTACTTATGGGGACGAAAGGACTGAGTTTGAAAAGACGGTGTCTTTATCTGCTGAGAGGTGACCTGGGGTAAAAAGGTGGACTTTCCGGCCGTTGCCGTGGCCACCAGGTCCGATAGACCGGCCCCAAATAACTCCTCCCCTTTAAACGGCAATACTTCCATATGTCGTTTGGAATCCGCATCCCCTGACCACTGTCGCGTCCATAACGCTCTTCTGGCAGAAATGGACATAGCACTCACTCTTGATGCCAGGGTGCAAATATCCCTCTGTGCATCACGCATATATAGTAATGCATCCTTCAAATGCTCTATAGTTAGTAATATACTGTCCCTATCCAGGGTATCAATATTTTCAGTCAGGGAATCCGACCACGCAACTCCAGCACTGCACATCCAGGCTGATGCGATTGCTGGTCGCAGTATAACACCAGTATGTGTGTATATACCCTTCAGGATATTTTCCAGCCTTCTATCCGCTGGTTCTTTGAGGGCGGCCGTATCAGGAGACGGTAACGCTACTTGTTTAGATAAACGTGTGAGCGCTTTATCTACTCTAGGGGGTGTTTCCCAACGCGCCCTAACCTCTGGCGGGAAAGGGTATAGTGCCAATAATTTATTAGAAATTAGCACTTTTTTATCGGGGGAAACCCACGCTTTATCACACACCTCATTTAATTCATCTGACTCAGGAAAAGCTACTGGTAGTTTTTTCACTCCCCACATAATACCCTTCTTTGTGGTACTTGTAGTGTCAGAAATGTTCAATGCCTCCTTCATTGCCGTGATTATGTAACGTGTGGCCCTACTGGACATTACGTTTGTCTCCTCACCGTCGACACTGGACTCAGTATCCGTGTCTGGGTCTGTGTCGACCCACTGAGGTAACGGGCGTTTTATCGCCCCTGACGGTGTCTGAGACGCCTGGACAGGCACTAATTGATTTGTCGGCTGTCTCATGTCGTCAACAGTTTTTTGTAAAGTGCTGACATTGTCACGTAGTTCTTTAAATACAACCATCCAGTCAGGTGTCGACTCCCTAGGGGGTGACATCACTAATACAGGCAATTGCTCTGCTTCCACATCATTTTCCTCCTCATACATGTCGACACAATCGTACCGACACCCAGCACACACACAGGGAATGCTCTGATAGAGGACAGGACCCCACTAGCCCTTTGGGGAGACAGAGGGAGAGTTTGCCAGCACACACCAGAGCGCTATATATATCAATAGGGATAACCTTATATAAGTGTTACTCCCTTTTATAGCTGCTGTTTATAATTTAGCTGCCAATAGTGCCCCCCCTCTCTCGTTTTTACCCTGATTCTGTAGGGACTGCAGGGGAGAGTCAGGGAGCCGTCCTTCCAGCGGAACTGTGAGGGAAAATGGCGCTTGTGTGCTGAGGAGATAGGCTCCGCCCCTTCACGACGGCCTTATCTCCCGCTTTTTTCTGGAAAACTGGCAGGGGTTAAATACATCCATATAGCCCAGGAGCTATATGTGATGTATTTCTTTTGCCATCCTAAGGTATTTCTGTTTTTATTGCGTCTCAGGGCGCTCCCCCCCAGCGCTCTGCACCCTCAGTGACCGGAGTGTGAAGTGTGCTGAGAGCAATGGCGCACAGCTGCAGTGCTGTGCGCTACCTTAGTTGAAGACAGGAACGTCTTCTGCCGCCGATTTCACCGGACCTCTTCGTTCTTCTGGCTCTGTAAGGGGGCCGGCGGCGCGGCTCCGGGACCCATCCAGGCTGAACCTGTGATCGTCCCTCTGGAGCTAATGTCCAGTAGCCTAAGAAACCCAATCCACTCTGCACGCAGGTGAGTTCGTTTCTTCTCCCCTTAGTCCCACGATGCAGTGAGCCTGTTGCCAGCAGGACTCACTGAAAATAAAAAACCTAAAATAAACTTTTACTCTAAGCAGCTCAGGAGAGCCACCTAGCATGCACCCTTCTCGTTCGGGCACAAAAATCTAACTGAGGCTTGGAGGGGGGTCATAGGGGGAGGAGCCAGTGCACACCAGCTAGTTCAAGCTTTTACTTTTGTGCCCAGTCTCCTGCGGAGTCGCTATTCCCCATGGTCCTTACGGAGTCCCAGCATCCACTTAGGACGTTAGAGAAAGTAAAAATAATGACGTTAGCATTGAAATAAAGTGGATTTGCTCACACGCTTACAATAATGCAAACCTAAAGCTGGACATGTGACATGGCAAACCTACTTTTTCAAATTCACTGTATTTAATGAACAAAACAACAAGATTACATTGTGGAGGACAAGATTACATAAATGAGGATTTAAGGGGTGATTCAGACCCGATTGCTGGGCTGCAAACTTTGCTGTCCTGCGGTCGAATAGTCGCCGCCTCCAGGCGCAGTGTAATTTCGCTGTGCAAGTGTGCGATCCCATGTGTACGCCAAGTTTCAAAAATCCACTTTGTGCTACGCAGACCAGGACTTACTCCTACAGTGCGATGAGAACAGACTGATCGGGGCGGGAGCTGATGTTAAGACGCCCTCCCTGAAAACACTTGGACACGCCTGCGTTTTTACGGACACTCCCAATAAACGGTCAGTTACAGTGCCAGATTAAGGTCCATATGGGCCTGGAGCTGAAATTTATGAAGGGCCTATTTTATGCCACGGCAGGGGATGTGAAAACACCATGGGTGTGTGACTAGTAATGTTAGGGGTGTGGTTGATGTTGTGAGGGTGTGGTCTGCACAGGAGGTGTGACTAGCACCTACCTTGAAAAACCTGTCTCCCTCACTTCTTCAATTATATCAACAGTGTAATGTGACAATCTAAAAATGACCAAAGGAAAACATCTCTTGTTAACGTGACTGTAATATAGAAAATGGTGCGCTTAGTGATGACATAAATATGAAACCTCTCAACGAAAGAGGTTACAGGTCACTCAGCGATGTCATGAATGTGAAATCTTTCTATATGTAAAAAAAAAAAGTTTACTTTTGTAATAAGTAGTTACACTGAGAAGGAATGGTGGGGTTGGATGGAGGGTGTCGCCTGGACAGGGCAGAACAGGGAAAACTGAGGTGACCCAGCATATTATTATTTTTTTATTATTACATTTTATTTATAGGGCGCCACAAGTGTTTCGCAGCGCTGTACAAAGGACAGTACAGGGAGACAAAACTTAGCATAACAGTAAATAAATAACAAAAATGGAGTGCAGGTAACAAAGAGCAACACAATTCTCAAAACATAATACAGCTTAGATGTAAGTACCGAAGGAGTAATCATTGTACTACTTGGGGCTGGCGGCCATAGATAGAGATGAGCCTTTACCAGCAGGAGAGAAAGCAGGTAAAGATGGTCGCTGAGTGAAATGTGGCAAGAAGAGGGTTTAGACAAGAGGAAAGAGGGCCCTGCTCTGAAGAGCTAACAATCTAGTGGGGAGGGGCAACAGACAGATGACATGAGGTGCAAGCAGGTAAGCCTGATGGTGGTATGCGAGCAAAGCAGAGATGTCCAAGGCATGGGGCAGGGGGATGGAGGAGCAGCCTAAGGACTAGGTTATGCATTGGAGGGGTACGCTTTGATGAATAGGTGGGTTTTCAATGCCCGTTTGAAGCTTTGCAAGGTCGGGGAGAGTCTAATGGAGCGGGGGAGCGCATTCCAATGAAGGGGTGCAGCACGGGCAAAATCCTGAACTCGTGCATGGGAAGCAGTGACCAAGGCAGAGGAGAGGCGACGGTCATCAGCCGACCGTAGTGGGCGGGAGGGAGTATGAAGGGAGATGAGGTTGGAGATGTAGGGAGCAGTGGAATTAGAGATGGCCTTGTATGTGAGGGTGAGGAGTTTGAAGAGGATTCTGTAGGGGAATGGGAGCCAGTGTAGATTTTGTTGAAGGGGAGTGGCAGAAGTGGTGCGGCGGGAGAGGAAGATGAGCCTAGCTGCAGAGTTGAGGACAGATTGGAGGGGAGCGATGTGGGAGCAAGTGAGGCCAGTGAGGAGCACATTGCAGTAGTCAAGTCGTGAGATGACCAGTGAGTGGATGATTAGTTTAGTTGCACTCTGGGAGAGAAATGGCCTGATGCGAGCAATGTTGCGTAGCTGGAACCGACAAGATTGCGCCAGAGCTTGGATGTAGGGTGCAAAGGAGAGGGAGGAGTCAAGAGTGACGCCCAGACAGCGGAGTTGGGGAACGGGGGAGATGATAGTGTTGTCAACAGTGATAGAGATGTTTGTAGGGGGTGTTGCTCTGGCTGGGGGAAAGATAATAAGTTCCGTTTTATCCATGTTGAGCTTCAGAGAGCGCTCAGACATCCAGGAGGAGATGGCAGAGAGGCAGCTGGAGACCTGAGAGAGGACAGAGGGGGACAGATCAGGAGAGGAGAGGTAGAGTTGTGTGTCATCAGCATAGAGGTGGTATTGAAGGCCAAAGGAGTTAATGAGCGCACCCAGGGAAGAGGTGTAGAGGGAGAACAGAAGGGGGCCTAGGACAGAACCCTGAGGGACACCAACAGGAAGGATGGAAGGGTGTGAGGTGGTTCCGGAGGCAGACACAGAGAAGGAGCGGTTAGTGAGGTATGAGGTAAACCAGTCAAGGACGGTGCTAGAGAGGCCAACATTTTGGAGTGTGCGGAGGAGGAGAGGGTGATCCACGGTGTCAAAGGCAGCAGAGAGGTCCAGAAGGATGAGCAAAGAGAAGTGGCCCTTGGATTTGGCCGAAAGCAGGTCACTGGTGACTTTCACCAGGGCAGTCTCGGTGGAGTGGAGTGGGCGAAAGCCAGATTGTAGTGGATCAAGGATGGAGTGGTCAGAGAGGTAGCTTGTGAGACGGCTGTAGACCAGTCGTTCAAGTAGTTTGGAGGCGAAAGGGAGAAGAGAGATGGGGCGGTAGCTAGTGAGTGATGAAGGGTCGAGGTTGGCTTTTTTGAGAATAGGGGACACCAGAACATGTTTGAATGGTGAGGGAAAGATGCCAGTAGAGAGCGATAGGTTAAAGAGGTGAGATAGATAGATAGATTCAAACCCAAATTGCTAATATCCAATACATAGCTACAGTATAATGTATTAGGGGCTCCTGACTGGGGAATGGCATAGGGGGTAATTCCAAGTTGATCGCAGCAGGATTTTTGATAGCAATTGGGCAAAACCATGGGGGTGATTCCGAGTTGTTCGCTCGCAAGCTGCTTTTAGCAGCATTGCACACGCTAAGCCGCCGCCTACTGGGAGTGAATCTTAGCTTATCAAAATTGCGAACGAAAGGTTCTCAAAATTGCGAATAGAAATTTCTAAGCAGTTTCTGAGTAGCTCGAGACTTACTCTTCCAGTGTGATCAGTTCAGTGCTTGTCGTTCCTGGTTTGACGTCACAAACACACCCAGCATTTGCCCAGACACTCCTCCGTTTCAGTGTAGGAGAGCACTTACAGGTTGAACTCGATGGACAAATTGTCTTTTTTCAACCTCAGAAACTACAGTATGTTACTATGTTATTATGATACATGATAATGGGTGTTTAAAATGTAATTGTAATATGTGTAAATTTATACACAGAAAATAAAAAACATTTGCTAATGTTAGAGGGGAACCTCATATTAGGAGTCACATTACAAGTAGCATAATGTGTGTGATTGGTGTAATTCATTTAGGAGCCAACTAACATACCTGGGGAAAATGCAGAGACAAGTTAGGATTTGCGTTAAAGAATATGCCGGGAATGTTTTACTGGTCCTGCCAAGCATACTGTCTCAGCATCCTATGTTCTTATAAGACAACATTTTACGTTTTCAGGTCAAAAGCAATTGAGTTTACCTATGTTTTAATTTTACCAATGTAACTATTTTGTATTAGCTTTCAAGAGCCTGCTCAGACTGTTTGTGTCTCCCAGATTTATCTTTTCTAATAGATTTAGGACACTTCTATGATCAATGTGATTCCACCCTTGTGAGGGGCATAGTACTAGAAGCAATGTGACCAGGTCCTGCAGCTTTGAATATCTCTCTTTAAGTGCTTCGAAGAGTATAAAAGAAGGGCTTCATTTAATCATTCGCCAACTCTGTTATTAAGATGAGGGTTTCGGATTACTTTTAGTAAAGGAATATGTTTAAAATGCCTGAGACATTGTTACCATTTATATTCATGTTCCTGGTTTATTGTTCGCTGTGCATCAATGGACAGATAGACGTTTATAAGGTAGACTAACTGAAGGTAGACTAACTGGTGCTTATGGTACTGACAAAGGACACAGCAAGGGGGAGTACTAATTACCTAGGCCCGGACTTGTTTAATGTACCCAGTATGGGTCCCGGCCAGCTGTGCAGGGGGAAGAATAAACCCCTTCTAGTAGCTTTCATTCTATTTTTGCCCATGCTTATCACCAAGACATGTCATTGATCTCTACTGCCAAGGCTAGCTTTGATGGCAGCACAGGTCCTAGTGCTGGCAGTTGTTCTGTTTGCATCAAGTTCAGACAATTTAGTATCATATTCAGATTGATGCCGCTTCTCTTGTATGGTCTGGAAAACGGAGATCATGGTTTAGATGGCCAAGCAAACATGAAAATTTTTCAGGTGATATTTGGGAGCTGAAGTGTCAAGGCATCCCCCAACTTTGCCACGACGTACACCCACGGAGCAAATGGCTTTGCATGGATCACTTTTGTTGATGGAAATAATTCCCAGAATCAGATGGGACAAATTTGTGTGAGTAGCTGTAGATTATGTATTTTCCCTCATCCTAGATCCGATTGGAGGACACGCTAACTGGTACTAGAGGAGAAGGCAGAAAATTGTGATGGACTTTTGTTGCTGGCCGACTCAGAGGTGGTGGGCTGTCACTGATATGTCATTTTCATTGTAAAGAGTGCTGGATGTTTTTGCCTGTGCATTACCTGTTTCATTGTCTTGCTGATTTCAGTTTCTTGAGAATGTACAGTAATGAGATGCAGTGGTAAGGCAACACAGCGTTGGGCTGAGACAGAGAACTTGCTGCATGAGACAGTCTGGGTCAGAGTGGGCCTGACTGTTCCTTGTATTATCACTACTTGATACATTGATTTTAACAGCATAAATGGCATATAGTACCATCTGGTGCCTCTTCATGTAATCCCAGTTTTCTTAAAATGCCTCTCACACTCCCTGTTTTGCTGATTATTGATTTATTATCATATGAAACATTTAGCTTATTATCTCCTAGCACTAGGGCTAACTCTGCTACCAACACCTAGAGCTGGCGTTACCATTAGCTGAGCCTAGACAGTTACGTAGCTGAGCCTAGAAGGTTTGGTACCTAAGCCGGAGCCTAGAAGGTTGGGTACCTAAGCCTGAGCCTAGAAGGTTGGGTAGGCCAGTAATGGTCAAGGGTCACATAAAACACTGAGTGATATACTGTATATTACTCATGAAGTGCTTTTAACTCCCTCTGACAGCCATTCCCATCACTGAGCACCAGCCAGTGGCATGAAGGAGTAGCGACCAGAACCTTCTTATACAGTATGTGAAACTGCTGCCTGCATATGCTCCATAGTAAGTGCTACACTCCCAATGTTACCCTATGATGTCAATGCAAAGCGTCACGTTTCCACTCCCAAGAGGAGCGGATGCCTGTTAGGGAGCTGCCTAGTGCACTGCCCCTTGGATAGCGCATGTTCTGCTAATACCTGCTCCAACATCAGCACCAAATACGGCACTGCTGTGATGTTATATATGTTATTATATAAATATATTTATTATTTTTTAGGGGATTTTCCCATAGCTGATTTTTCCCCGGCCTCACCAGATAAGAAATTAATTACAACTCAAATCTGAGATGGTAAAACTAATGTTCCACTTTAACAGGATTGTATCAACCCTGCTTTAACATCTATATTTATGGTAATATTGTAGTATTGTACTATTTATAGCATCCTTGTATTTTGCTCTATTAGTCTAGGATGCGCTTCATAGACCTAAAACTGTTGGGAATTCCAATGAGAAGGGCATGCAATTGGGTGTGATTTATGTATCTCGTGATATGTGCCTTATTCAGCATGGATCACTATTCAGACAGAAACTTCTAGAAAATGCTTGTGAAGAGCCGCCCAGAAAGGTAAAAGATGCCCACAGATGCATACGCATATATTGAGTACCACTGATAATTCCGATTGACCCATGCATACGCCAGATATACACATATGTTTTTTATCCCCGCAATCGCAGCTGACGTCAGATGCACGCCCAGAAAATGGCCAGGACACGCCTGCGTTCTCTCAGCCATTCCCCACAAACACCATGTAACCTCCCACAAACGATCACTTTCTGGCAATCGCTATGTGATCGCACTTTGCTGGGCCTGCGATCACATTGCGAACGCATTTTGGCCTTCACGAACGCACAATGCAGACGCAGTGCATGCACAGTCATCTGAAAATGAAGCGGAATAAGGCCCATTATCCAATAAAATTCCACCTTCCATAGCTTGGAATCTTCTACCGCTTTAATCCTGTTAAGATTTATCTTCTAGCCACTTATGTTTTTATTGAAGGGGAGTTGGAAGTGAAGATACAAATCTTAACACTTCTTAATTTAATTTCATATATTAATTACTTACATTGATCAAAATATTTATCACCATATGAGCATCTGAGGTCTGGTGCAAGTCTATTCCACAGTCGATGTAAATCTTTCTCAATTATTTCCAGGCTTGTAACGCCAGTCTTAAAGAAACCAGGTTCAATAATACTAACTTTCATTCCAAAATGCTGCATGTCTCTCCTGTGCAGAAGAAAATACACAAATTAGTAAACGAATGAAGGACTTTTCTATAGAACTAAATGAGAGGCGAGGTGCAGTCATCTCTATTAGAACAGACCAGTATTTTTTAAGCAGACTTTAAATGAGGCAACAATTATCTGTGAGAAATAAGCATTAAATTGTTCTAATCTACCATCTGCCGCTCTAAGGGGGAAATGTATCAAAGCATGGAGAGATAAAATGGAGAGAGAGAAAACCCTTGGAGAGTGATAAAGTGGATGGAGATAACCTACGAACCAACCAGCTCCTGACATTTTTTTAAACACAGCCTGTAACGTGCCAGTTAGAAGTTGATTGGTTGGTACTTTATCTCTCTCCGCTTTCTCTCTCTCCAAGCTTTGATACATCTACCCTAAGAAACATAGGGGAGATGTATGAAACTGTGAGAAGAGTGGAGAAGTGGGCCAGTGGAGAGCTTACACCTATAATTTTATAGACTGTACTGGATTATTTATTTATTCATTTATTTATTACCAGTTATTTATATAGAGCACACATATTCTGCAGCGCTTTACAGATAATATTTGTCCATTCACATCATTCCCTGCCCCAGTGGAGCTTACAATCTATATTCTCTATCACATGTACAAGTACCTGGAGGAAACCCACACAAGTATGAGAAGAATTTACAAACTCCGCACAGTTAGGGCCATGGTGGGAATCGAACCCATGACCTCGGTACTGTGATGCAGTAATGCTAACTATTACACTGTCTGTACTTGATAAACACTACCTCAAAGCTAACTGGTTGCTATGGGCAACTTCTCCACTGGTCCAATTCTACACTCTTATCACTTCCCCAGTGTAAGCAAGCTAATTCTACCCCTAAGACATGCAGAAAAAGCTGTTTAAAAATGTTAAGGGCAGAACTAGGTAAGACAAATATGGGTATGTGTTCAGGATCCCGGCAGCCGAAATACCAACAATAGAATCCCGACTAGGGGGGTCATTCCAAGTTGATTGCACATAGCAACTTTTTGCTGCTGGTGCGATCAACTAGACGCCGCCTATGGGGGAGTGTATTTTAGCATAGCTGGGCTGCGATCGCTTGTGCAGCCCTACTATGCTAAAAAAGTTTTGTGTAAAACAAGACTAGTCCTGCAGTTACTTACCCTGTGCGATGGATCCAGCGATGAAGGTCCCGGAATTGACATCAGGCATCCGCCCTCCAAATGCCTGGACACGCCTGCGTTCGGATCTCCATGCCCGGAAAACTGTGAGTTGGCGCCCCGGAACGCCTTCCTCCTGTCAATCTTCTTCCGGTCGCTGCTGCAACCGCTTTCTTTGTACGCGGCATCGCTACCCCGGTGATGGCCTTCGCCGAGCAGCGACGCGCCTGCGCAGTGTGGCCGCCATGCATGCGTTGGTCCGACCCATTCGCACCGCTCCGATGAACCGCAGCGTGCAAACGGGTTGGAATGACCCGCTAGCTCAGCATCCCGACGCCAGGATACTGACAGCTGGGATCCCGAAGGTAAGTATAGCTGGGAGGGTTAGGATTTGGCTGGGGGAAGGGGGGGGGAAGGCAATACCCGGGGGGTGGTAAGGGTTAGGCAGCAGGGAGGGGAGGTTAGGGATAGGCACCACCGGGTGCACGGGGTTATGTTTAGGCACTAAGGGGGATGGTTAGGTTGCGGAAAGGGGGGTTAGGTTTTGGCACTAAGGGGAGAGGTTAGGGTTAGGCACTAAGGGGGAGGTGAAGGTCCCCTAATATGTACCAAGATAGAAAGCAGGAGATAATGGAGATATCTACTGCTTTCCGACCACCAGCCCTTGCAGGAGCTGTTCCAATAGTTATCTATGGGCACATTAAGTATAAAGTTCCAAAATGCTTAGCTAATACAGGCAATGCAGAGTGATACACACATGTATTGCATCTTTACATACTGGATAGGCAGAACAGATGTGGGAAGGGTGTTATCAGCAGGCAAAGATCAGTAATGGTGAACACGTAAGCAGAACTGCACCTACTATAGGATACTTGCAAGCAATCGCTCATGATGATGACTTGCAGCACCCCAGATGCTGAGGCGGACGCATCTCAAGATATGTACTGTATGTCTCTTTCTATGAGCAAAAACTGTATTTTCTGTACATAGCTCTTTTAAACTACCACTGATTTACCTCCAGCTCTAAATCGGCTCTCCTCTCTGTAAGCAGCAGTACAAGGTAGTGTAAGTAGCTCACCGATAACAGGATTTACATATATCACATAAATATATTTATGAACAATATGCCTTTTTTGAACTGGAGTGAGGTCCTACCATGGCTGATGATCACAAAATACAGAAGCATAAAAAGAAGCTTACATTACCATAGAGAGCACACTATTCAATAACTAAAGCTAGGACACCTACGCAGATGCATTACTTACCTCAAACTGTCTGAGAAGGATTCCACACCACATTTCGATAAGCAGTAGCCGCCTCCCCCAAAAGCCAATCTTCCCATAACACTGGCTACATTCACAATTCTTCCTTGGGCTTTTTTTAACAGTGGTAGAAACTTCAAAGTGACTTCAATAAGTCCAATAAGGTTTACATCAAGAACTCGGTGGAAGTCTTCCATGTCCAACCAGTCAGTCGGTCCAATTGGAGTGGCTCTTCCAGCATTATTAACCAAGCCATACAAACCTTAAATGTAACATCAATAACATAAATTAAATCAACATGCTTCTGATAAAAAAATGACTCAAATTTACGTGATTCAAAAAGATGCTGCCATGTAAACTAAACCCTATAAATAGAACATAACAAGATCTCAGAAAACTAAAGCATACTAAGCCAGCAATAATACATTCAGTGGTGGTCGTGCAACTGGTGACATGCGTGCTAATGTTCTTGTGAAGCTTGCCAATCCTAGCAAACTAATGATGACATTTGGTAGTGGAGAAAGTTTTGGAGCTGAAAAAAACCATCAGCTATACTAGTATTAAAACCACTGACAGATGAAGGAAATAACATTGATTATCTTGTTACAATGGCACCTGTCAAAGGGTGGTATATATCGGTCAGTTGTCTTGTAAGCAAAAAAATGGGCAAGAGCAAAGATCTGAGCGACTTTGACAGGGGACAAATGGTGATGCCTTGTGCCCCACCCTCCCCATCATAGTTATGGGGGGGGGGTGCCCCTAACACCATATTATGTCCCACACAGTAATGCCCCTAGCACCAAATTATGCCCCACACAGTAATGCTCAATGCACCTTATTATGTCTCACACATTAATACCCCTAGCACCATGCCTCAGTTAGTTTTGCGCTGTCAAAATTGGACAGTAGCAGTACTCATGGGATAAAAAAAAAAAAACATATACATCAATAATATAAAACGAGCCAAGGATATAAACAAAATTATATAAAAGGCATTTAATAAGCATATATTAAAAACACACACAATTTCATCTTCTATAGTTTGGCACTGTACCTGCTCGATCTCAAGGGGTTGTTTCATGCTGCTGGTTTGCTCCCTCTGCTGCCGCTGCCAATACTGTTGTACTGTTTTCTGCCTCTTCACTCCAGGCTCTGTCTTAAATGTCCCTTCCAAATGTCCGCCTCCTCCTCTAGCATCCTTAAAAACTATCTACTCTCAGGCGGCAGCCATTTTGGGAAGGACATTTTCACAGTATTCTATGCGGCCGGCCAGGTCACGTAGAATACTACACCAGTGTGCACACAATGGCTGCTGGCCAGCGCCCTGTGCGATTGCAAGGCTGGTCCAGCCCTAGAAATGCACTGGCTTCCGGCATTCAGTGGTTAGGACTGTACCTACCAAAAGTGGTTCAAACAAGGACAAACAGTGAACCAGCGACAGGTCATAGGCAGCCAAAGGCTTATTGCTACATGCAGAGAGGGAAGGTTAGCCCATCTGGTCCTATCCCAGTGAAGAGATACTATAGCACAAACTGCGTAAATAGTTAATGCTGACTATGATAGAATGGTGTTGGAACATACCGTGCATCAGTTGTATGGAGCTGCAAAGTAGCAGACCAGTCAGAGTGCCCATACTAACACCTGTCCACCGCCAAAGCACCTACAAATATACATGTGAGCATCAGACCTGGCATATAGAGCAATGGAAGAAGGTGGCCTGGTCCTAATCACGTTTTCTGTAACATCCTGCGAATGGCTGCATTCATCTGCGACTTTACCTGGGGAAGACATGGCACTAGGATGCAGTATGGGTAGAGAACAAGCCGCCAGTGGAAGTGAGACGCTCTGGGCAGAGTTCTACTGGGAAACCTTAGGTCCTAGTATTCAGATGGATGTTACTTTGACACTTGCCACCTACCTAAACATTGTTGCAGACCAAGTACACCACTTCATGGCAACATTATTTGCCTGCCACACTGCAAAAGTTGTTCAGGAATGGTTTGAGGTCCATGACAAAGAGTTTGAGGCGATGACTTGGCCTACATATTCCCCACATACTAAAACTAGTACGAGCAATGGAGGCCCCACCTTGCAACTTGCAGGACTTAAAGGATCTGCTGCCAACGTCAAGATGCCAAAATCCATGCCTCAACGGGTCAGAGCTGTTTTGCCGGCACGATGGGAACAATATTTGTGAGGTGGTTTTAATGTTATGGGTGTATATATATATATATATTTAGTACATTAGGGATATATTAATTTTCAAAGGGGCCTATGTGCAGCAGGCCCCTCCTCTGAGCAATAGCCCTCCAACTGTTTCACATCATACCTTATATTGCAAAGTGGTTTCCCTCTCTTCCCAGTGATATTCTGAGAGATGGCATACAGTATGTATACAAGACAGTAAAGGCTCCAGCACAGTGCCAGAGTCTTTGCTTTCACTGTGTGGCAAAGCTCTCACTTGGTAGATGGTGCCGGAGAGAAGGGGGACCCACTTGCCTTCACTAATTAAGTATACTCTGGGACTCAGAGTATTCTTGCTGTGCCTACACTCATTGTAAATATGACTATATATTAAATTTATATCAATGTTATCTATATTTTCAAAGCCCAGGTGTAGTGTGGTAGACTGTGTGTGTGCGGTCTTCAGAAACTACATGATCATCTTCAAATATTATTATTAAAATAACAGCACTATACTACATACAATTATAGAAATACATTCATAATGGACACGAATATATACTGTTCCTTCTCTAATTTCAAAAGATTAAAAAAGTAAATTTTGCCTGCCTAATGTATTTCATTGGTTAAATACACTGTCTAACATCTATCCCTGACATAGACATGACATGGCAGTGGGGACAGGATGTATGCAGGGAACTACTGTATATATTAACCAGGGGAGAACCACGTGTATGGGACATAACCTAAATAGGGGGCGTGTCTACACCCCTGAAAGAATTGCTGCCTCGGGTGCTCCACAGGGGGTGCCATTTATTCAAGGGTGGGCACCCACCTTCTACCTTGCTTGATTGGAAGCTGGTCCCTCCTCCTCGGCCAGCGGTGCCATCTTCCCAGTGACAATTAAACAAGTTAGTAAAGGGGCTTATACTCATGGCAACACTCAGATTTTGTAACTATCAACTTTAATTTTGTGAATGGGACAGAATGTCAAGAAGGGGGTTTCACAGTCACTTGCTTGATTTTAGAGCAAGTGTGGCCGGCACATGGAGGGGGCATAATTAACACTTAACAAATTTTAGTCTGCTTGATAAAAAGTGAGGTGTATGTAATGCTTCAAAAATAAACAGGAATATTCAATTAGCCGCAGGATTTTAACCAAAGAAATATAATTAATCTACTGGCCAATTGTGAATCTCTGCAGATATGCACGGTGCCTATACCTGTGGAATTCAATTTAAATAACAGGAACGCAAATTTTTTTGAGGGCCAAATTCTGCAGGGGCAAATAAAATGTGGCACGGAAAACTGGTTGTGTTCCGGTTGCTCCTGTGGTCTCTTGGACTCCCAATTGGCCTCACCTCCATTATGAATTGTCATTCCACTGCAGAGGAGAATGCTGGGAGAAGGAGGGTACCTACGGGAGATGTAGTCCTCCTCAGTGCTGACATTGGACACACGGGGGTCACAGACACACATACACACCGGGGGTCACACACACACACACACACACACACACACACACACACACCTCTGACAGTGGATCACAGGGGTCTCACACACTCACATGATCTCAGATATGTGCACTGCCACACTGCACCCATTATAAATACGCCAGTGAGGGTGTGGGGTGTGGAGGGGTGTATTAGGGTTTCTAAGACAAGTGCCGATAATTTTTAAAAAAAATATAGATTTTAGGAAAAATGTGCTCAGGAGGTGCTGGAAAAAAAATTGAATGCCGCCACCCAAAAAAAAAATAAACAGAGAAAAACCCCACACCCAATTTAATACCAAAAATCTCTCACAGAATTGAATATGCCTGATAGGGGGCCAGTGATCACAGTTATGTACACAAGACAGTAAAGGACTGTGGGACACTATTCCACAATCCATTGTCCCCTGCTCTGTGGAGTATTGGAGCAAGTTCACCAGTATTGAGGAGAAACAGCAACCAACCGCCAACCATGGATATATATATATATCATAACTCTGAAGAATAACATAGCAATTAATACTGGGGCATTTTTAGATTAGGTAAGGGACAGAATAATTTTCAATACACAAAGTTCAATGTGTTCATTATACAGTATATTATATATTCAGAGAGCGCAGACAGGATAGTACACTATGGGGTCTATTTACTAAGCCTTGAAAATAGATAAAGTGGATGGAGATGAAGAACCAGCCAATTACCCCCTAAGTCCTTTGCCCACCTGCTCACCCCCAGCTTCAAAGGACAATCAAATAGAAGTGATACCCAAAAGTCGGTCCTGTGCTTGGAAGAACAGAACTGTCAATTCTCGCTTTGTGACTCCCATACCCAGAGCTCCTATACTCAACATAAAGAAAACTGAAGGCCCTCTGGTATGCCCAATCAGGTCAGTCCTTTGTAATGCCAGATCTATAAGAAACAAGACTGCAACAATTGCTGACCTTATTGAATCTGCAGATCTAGCCTGTATTACAGAGACCTGGCTAGATGAAAATGCAGCACCTATATTGGAGGCTGTGGTCCCAACAAACTACTCTGTCATCCACAACACAAGACTGGACCACAGGGGTGGCAGGGTGGCTATCTGCTTCAAAAAAGAATTTAAACTTAGGGTCCACCCTATGGAAATTACTTGCTCATTCGAGTGCATTGCTGCCTGGAGTTCAACAGCATTAGGTTTCAGAGTACTTCTCATTTATCGGCCCCCTAGAGATGGAAAGATATTTCTACAAGAAATTGCAGAAACTGTTGCTGGCCTGGTTCTGGTACATCAAAGATGGCTCATCCTCTGTGATTTCCATGCATGGGTGGATTATGAGCTCTCACGCCTTGGCTAAAACCTCCTGTGCACAATGAATAGTGTTGGCTTCACACAGGTCATTCCCTCTGCCACACATAAAAGTGGTCACACTCTCAATCTTGTCTTTCAGATTGGATTAGAAGTCACTGACCTAAAAATAAACCCAGTCATTTGGTCAGACCACCACTCCCTTTGGTTCTCAGTTGTAACCCCTGAAATAAGATCTTTGCCCGTGGAGTTGACCAGGTATCGTCCAAGGAAGGGTATGACTCCCCATGCTCTTGCAACAAATCAGGTTCTCTCTGCTATACTGGGTGCCTC
This sequence comes from Pseudophryne corroboree, assembly GCF_028390025.1. Taxonomy (NCBI): domain Eukaryota; kingdom Metazoa; phylum Chordata; class Amphibia; order Anura; family Myobatrachidae; genus Pseudophryne; species Pseudophryne corroboree. The sequence continues at coordinate 114,603,133 of NC_086450.1, forward strand.
TGAAGATCCATGCTCCCTAGTCCATTATTATAATAGGGATGTTATTGCTGCAATTGATATTATCGCCCCTGTGCGTAAAAGACTCTGTAAACCGCAACATCGAGCTCCCTGGTTCGACAACAGTGTTAGTGAGCTCAAGAAAAGGGGGCATAGACTGCAAAGATGATGGAAGAAGACTAACCTAGTGGATGACAAAATAAAACTTATAAAGCATAATGAAGAATATCTATCGACAATTACCCATAAGAAATCACAGCTCCTGTCAAATGAGATCAAGGCAGCAAAAAATAGGCCAGCTCAACTTTTCCAGACAGTGGAGATGCTTTGCAAGCCAGCATGCCTGCAGATGCCTGCAGACTGATGGTACCTTATCTCAGTCCACTTTATCTCTGTCCAAGGCTTAGTAAATAGACCCCTATATCTGATTATTCCCTGCGGCTTGATTTTTATTCTGCTACTTATTGTACAAAAGCCAGAGGCGTAAACCAGAAATTTGTGGGCCCCATAGCAACATTTTGAAGGAGCCCCCGTCTCAATGCTTCTAACGAAACACCGCTCCGCAGGAGTTGTTAATTTGTGCCCCAAAATAGTGCCCTAGTTCATTTTTTGAACCATAGTAGAGATGTTATGCCCAATAGTAGTGCCCTAGTTTCTTTTATGAACCATCACAGTGCCCCTAGATCATATTATGTAATATTTTAGGGCTGCCAGTACACATTATGCAACACATACCCCCAGGTCATATTATGCCACATTACAGCGCTTCGCTTCATATTATGTAACATTATAATGCCTTCCAGATCATTTTATGCAGCAATACAAAGAGCATTTCCAGCGGCATAACTAGATATAATCTAAGCACCAAGGCTAAAGTGTGTAAGGGCCCCTATGTATCACCCAATGCTGAAAAATGCATATAACACATGTAACTGTGACAGGGAAGGTGGCCCCTCTCAGCTCTGGGCCCCATAGCAGCTGCACTGCCTGCACCTATGGTAGCTACACCCTTGACAAAAGCATCACTAACTGGAAACTGTCAATCAATTAAGCAAATCTATTGCAATATAAATTGTATATTAGTAAAACATTTTACCTTTATTTCCAGTCTCCTCTGCAACATATTTAACTGCATCATCAATACTGCGAGGATTTGTTACATTTAATATGACCGTTTTCAGGTCAGGAGAAGTACAGACTTTTAAGTCTTCTCTCCCTTTCTCTGTTAGACAGGCTGCGATGATAGTAAATCCTTTTCTGTGAAGTCTTTGGGCCAGTAAGTTTCCAAAGCCAGAGTCGCACCCGGTGATGAACACGTGTTTTCCACGAATATCGCTGACTTTCAGACTGTCTCTAATGATCCAGCAAACTAATAGGAAGACAACGGAGGTCAGCGTTCCCAATAATGCTGGATGAACAAGCCAGAGCTATAAGAAATGAATTGAAAATTCAACTATTTTATTCAAGCATACAGGAACATTAACAAAATACAATGGATGATTTGAGTTTTAATGAAGGTGATTATTTAGGGCAGTGGTTCTCTAACTCGGTCCTCAGGACCCCACACAGTGCATGTTTTGCAGGTAACCCAGCAGGTGCACAGGTGTATTAATTACTCACTGACACATTTTAAAAGGTCCACAGGTGGAGCTAATTATTTCACTTGTGATTCTGTGCGGAGACATGCAAAACATGCACTGTGTGGGGTCCTGAGGACCGAGTTTGAGAACCTCTGATTTAGGGAATACTGTATGCTGTATTTGTAGTAGCACCGACAGGTGATTACCTCTATAAATCTGTCCAGGTAATCTTCCTCTTCCTCACCCTGAAGAAAGCAAAGAACAAAAACAGTGAATTATTAAAGCTGTTGTAAGATAAACACATGTTAATGAGTAATGAAAAAATGAACACAGCTAATTTACAGTATGTTTCTGCAATTCTTCAAAGTAAAGCCTTATAGTGCCCGATATCCATTTTATTTTAAAACGTGCTGTGTTCCAAAGGGACAAATTCCATCAAACATCATGTTTTAGTAATCTTATGCAGCTGCTTTTCCTGGCTGGAGCCATGAGGGCTGTTCCATGATGCCATTTCCCTGGGTATCTTCCCGCAACCCTGTGCAAGGTCGCTAATGGGAAAGGGGTATAAGCAGGAGGATCAATCACAAGTAACGATGTAAGAGATTATGGCTTGTGATTGGTTACACACTTCCTGTGTAGCTGCTAAACCAAGGAGCTTCTGGCAACATGGCTACATGGAACAGCTAGACCGGCCAGGTAGAAGAAGAGGGCTATTTCTCATTCCCATAACTTACTTTGCTGGTGTTCCTTTTTCCTTCCTTTTTTTCCTCAAACTGATTATTTACAATTTGCTAAGGGTCATGATACTACCATGGTGACCAAAGTCACATGACATACGTGACCAGAGAGGCTATAGAACAACCATCTGGTTAGCATGCTCCCTCACAGCACAGTCAGTCAAACACCAAGTATTTATATACTATTATTACATGAAGAAAGGGCTCTGACTCAAAAGTCGGATTCAATTATGCTAAACAGGTACAAAAAAAAAAAAGCTTTCTGGAAAATGAAGAAAAAATAGTATCACAAATGTAAAATATAGTGACAAACTGAACATACAGCAAACAACGAAATATATATATATCACTAGCTGTAACTGGTGTATGAGTGACAGCAGGGCACCCTGGCATGTCTTGTTTCTCCACAGCTCCAGAGCTACAGGGTGCCTAATACTGCAGTAGAGGAAGGTAGAAGAAATGTACAGATACAATGCAAATACAGAGCAATTTCTCCAGCAAATCTGAGGGAATTAGCTACACTATAATCCGGTAATACATAAGCAGTAATCACTTAAACATATAAGACGTGACAGACGCTACAAGGTATAGGAATATGGAAGTGCATCAGTAGGAATAAGAGAGCACTCAGGGGTTTATTCAGATGTGGAAGCAAACAAAAAAAGCTAGCAACTGGGCAAAACCATGATGCACTGCAGATGGGGCAGATGTAACATGTGCAGAGAGATTTAGATTTGGGTGGATTATATTGAATTTGTTTCTGGCTGCTTTATTTTTACACTGCAATTTAGATTTCAGTTTGAACACACCCCACCCAAATCTAACTCTCTCTGCACGTTACATCTGCCCCACCTGCAGTTCAACATGGGATTGCCCAGTTGTGTGCTTTTTTGGTTTGATTACAAACCTGAATAAGGCCCTTAATGCATTAAAGGGGAAGCTGCAAAGGCTCAAACACCTGGACTAGTGACCACATCTTTCTAATCTTTCTAATTAAACTTGGCTCCACATTAACCAATATATACACATTAGCCAATAATGTTATCAAGGGCTTGATAATGAGTAAAGCTGGGTACACGCAAGACGAAATTTTAAACAAATTTTCAGATGAAGACCATTTATTACGAAAAATTCTTAAATCATTTAGTGTGTACGCACTATGGGCCTAAATCAGACCTGATCGTAGATGTGCTAACTTTAGCAAATCTACGATCAGCTTCCCTTTCCTGACATGCGGGAGGGGGGGCGCCCAGCACAGGGCTAGTCCTCCCCGTATGTCAGGCCATGCCCCCGTCGCACAAGTACAAAAGCATTGCACAGCGGCAATTCTTTTGTACTGGAAGAGTAGCTACTCCTTGCTGTGAGGGTCGCAGCGGCTGCGTGTGACGTCACGCAGCCGATGCGGCCCACCCCCCCCAACAGTTCCACCCAGCGAACGCCTCTGCCTGTCAATCAGGCAGAGGCAATCACAGGACTGAGAAAGCCATCGGCTGTCTGGCATGCGCCGGCGCACTGCAGCGACTGCACATGCGCAGTTCAGACCTGATCGGCTGCTGTGCAAAAATGCACAGCAGCGATCAGGTTTGAATCAGCCCCTTTATCGCTAGCGATGTGGTGGTTCCTCTGTCGTCTGTACATGCAGCTCAATTTAGAAAATTTCACTAATGACTAGGGGTGAATCGCGCACTGTGTACGCTGCCAATGCCAAACAATATGGCTGAAATCCAACAATTTGTTAGTGTCGGACAACTCATGTATATCGTTTGTAAAATCGCTCAGTGAGGGTCATTCAGGTGCGGTTGAAGGTGCTCTAACTGCTGCTTCCTTGGTAGCAGTAGTGATAGCGTTGTTTGATAATGCAGTAGGAGGCGTCTATTACATGCAGAAGCCTCCGGCTGTACCACCCACCATCGGGTGGCTTAAATTTGGGTGAGGTGTGTTCAAACTGAATTCTAAATTGCAGTGCAAAAATAAAGCAGCCATTTACCCTACACAGAAACAATATAACCCACCCAAATCTAACTCTCTCTGCACATTTTACATGTGCCCCACCTGCACTGCACATAGATTTGCCCAATTGTTAACTTTTTTGGTTTGCTAACCCCCAATGTCATATGGCCGGTAGTTCCAGGGAGTTCAAGGGATATTGTGAGCGATATTGTACCGTTTGCATGTAGTCTAGTGTGTGACGCACATTTTGAACAAAAAAGATGCTCAGTGCATCAAGTCGCACAGAACCTTGAGCGTCAAGAGGGGCTATTTGCTGCGACATAAGTCACAGTATAAAAGGACACATTGGTGGTCATTCCGAGTTGTTCGCTCGCTGCTATTTTTAGCAGAATTGCTAATAGGCTAAAATCCGGCAGTTCTGCGCATGCGTATGCACTGCAGGGCGCACGCGCTAAGCAATTTTACACAAAACTATGCTATTTTACTCACAGGTGAACTAAGCTTTTCAGTCGCTCTGTTGATCGGAAAATGATTGACAGGAAGTGGGTGTTTCTGGGTGGTAACTGAGCGTTTTGCGGGAGTGTGCTAAAAAACGCAGGCGTGCCAGCAGAAAACGCAGGAGTGGCTGGAGAAACGGGAGAGTGGCTGGCCGGATGCTGGGTGTGTTTGTGATGTCAAACCAGGAACTAAATGGACTGAGGTGATCGCAATCTAGGAGTAGATCTGGAGCTACTCAGAAACAGCAAGGAAATACTTAATAGCAGAATTGCTAATCTTTCATAGCAATTCTGCTATGCTAAGATACACTCCCAGAGGGCGGCGGCTTTGTGTTTGCATTTCTGCTAAAAGTAGCTAGCGAGCGAACAACTCGGAATGACCACCATTGTAAGATATATTATTTTATGCCTTTATATAAACATGCAATAAAAACTAAAGTGGGATAAATAGATAGATAGCCATATAAAAGTATGAAAATAAAAATCAAGATTTTTCAATGACCTCCTCATGCAGTACATACTAGATATCTGCCCTAAGCTTTAATTGCACATTTTATAAGTAATTTTTCTATGTGTTATTGGTTATTTTTCTCGCACAAACATTTATTTATTTTTTTGGCAAGTAACAATGAGAGAATATACTGAAAGAAGGTTTCAAGTACATGAAACCATAAATGTAAAATTTGTGTACCGTACCAGTTTTTTTTGCTTTCAAATGTTATCATTTGTGATCAATATCTTCAGCAATACTGAGATTTTACATCAAATGATTATTATTTTGTACCTTTTGCTTATTGAGTGAGAATTCAAAACCTGATATAGACAGATCTAGCATTATAATGTGAACTGGGTGCACTGCATGGCATAATGTGAACTGGGGGCACTGGGTGGCATAATGTGAGTGGGGGCACTGCATGGCATAATGTGAGCTGCGGGCAGTATGTGGCATAATGTGAGCTGGGAGCACTGCATGGCATAATGTGAGCTGGGTGCGCTGCGTGGCATTATGTGAGCTGGGGGCACTGCATGGCATAATGTGATCTGGGTGCACTGCGTGGCATAATGTGAGATGGGGCACTGCATGGCATAATGTGAGCTGCGGGCAATATGTGGCATAATGTTAGCTGGGGCACTGCATGGCATAATGTGAGCTGGCGCACTGCATGGTATAATGTGAGCTGCGGGCACTGCATGGCATAATGTGAGATGGGGGCACTGCATGGCATAATTTGAGCTAAGGGCACTGCATGGCATAATGTGAGCTAAGGGCACTGCATGGCATAATGTGAGCTGGGGGCACTGCATGGCATAATGTGAGCTGTGGGCAGTATGTGGCTTTATGTGAGCTGTGGGCACTGTGTGGCATAATGTGAGCTGGGGGCACTGCATGGCATAATGTGAGCTGCAGGCGATATGTGGCAAAATGTAAGCTGGAGACACTGCATGGCATAATGTGAGCTGGGGGCACTGCATGGCATAATGTGAGCTGGGGGCACTGCATGGCATAATGTGAGCTGGGGGCACTGCATGGCATAATGTGAGCTGGGGCACTGCGTGACATAATGTGAATTTGTGTGTTCGTATTGACACTCAAATGTCAAGCCTGCCAAACTTCCCTAACTTGGCATACCCCAAAATAACAGATGAATACTCTGAGTTAACATTTTCACCTACCTTTGTATAAATTGTCAGGGCAATTTATTTTAAAGGTAAAATCTCTCCTGCTAACCTTTCAGCCCTGATCTGGCCCAATGTCATTATACCGTGCATCCAGAAAGTACTCACAGCGCTTCCCTTTTTCCACATTTTGTTATGTACTGTAACTCACATGCACTTACGGATGCACTGTGTACACTAGTATGGGGACCTACATTCATCAAGATACCAAAATACAACATTTTTGGAGCTTCACTGCTGGAACCTTCAGATGGCGTTTGTTCCTGCACCCCCTCCTTCCCCTCGGAGAGAGAGAGAGACAGACAGACAGATAGCTACGACCGATAGATAGATAGATAGATAGATAGATAGATAGATAGATAGATAGATAGATAGATAGATAGATAGATAGATAGATACCGTAGATTATAGATGATAGCTAGATATTGTAGATACTGTAGATGATAGATAGATAGATAGATAGATAGATAGATAGATAGATAGATAGATAGATAGATAGATAGATAGATAGATATGAAGCAAAAAACATCCGGCACTCCAGAAACAATGAATAAATGCCAGGGTGCCCTCCTAATGATAATGCAGAGGAGATGTCCTTCCCCACCTGTGGCTCAGGTGTTAGCAGCGAAGGAAATGAGGCGGCACTCCATGGACTTATGCAAAAAAGGTTATTTGTATTTAAAACATAGTGACATCAAAGTTGCATCGTGTCAAACAAAACAAGACGCAGGTATCTTACGACGTTTCAAGGCATGGCAGCCTTTTCATCAGGTAAGTAAACCCTGGTGCTGTGGAGAAGAACCAAAAATTTTTTGAGGCCCCAGTGCAACGCACTGCTTGCACTGGCGGTAGTTCCGCCTCTGATAGGGTATGTAGTGTAGTATTATATTGCAGCATATAGGGGCATGTAGTGCACTGATGTGGTGTAGCATATAAGGGGATGTACTGTAGCATATAGGGTATGTAGTGCAGTGTATAGGGGATGTAGTATAGTGATATAGTGCAGCGGATAGGGGAATGTAGTGCAGTGATGAAGTGCAATGTATGGAGACACACGGGGGCATGTAGTGGAACATGCTGTCGGAGGGGGGGCATGTGACGCTTAGGGCATTTGGGACACGTAGGGGAATATTGTGCAATAGTGTCCCCTTTTTTTGAAATCTGATTAATTTAGTCTAACAGGGATTTGTTTTGTTTTGGGGGGTGGGGGATGGGGAGAATTACTGCCTTGCCCCGGGTGACAAAAATCCTGGTTTCGACCCTGCAACTAGTACCAATAATTCAGTTCCAGACTTAAATTTAGGCCTTGACATTTTATAATTAAAAGAGCAATATGAATATGTATTCAGTTACAGATAGCACACAATCCCAATAAGACGAAAGTGACTGATTTATCTGTAAGCTCCTTTGCTGCATTGGTCTTGCTGGTTGCCACCAACTCCATGTTCGTGGCGCACTCACTACTTTCCGCACTCTCATCTGTCCTATTCTTGGTGAGATAGAGGTCAGCGAGTCAGCCTATTTTCAGTGCTTACTGCGATGATGTTGGTGTATTTACATTTCATCTTTTACAAGTGTGGTTTATTTTACAGAATGTACAGTAAAACTAGTTGTGTAGTTGGAAACACATAACATAGTTGTATAAATGAAAGTATGGTTTATGTTTTCTTGCTGGTACCATCATCATTCATTTTATCTGACTCACTGATAGCAAAAGGTTGCTGACCCCTGTTCTATAGTATACTCAATACAGGTTGTTTTTTTTTTTACAGAGATTTACTGTAAGTAAACAACAAAAGAATATACAGTACTGATTCCAAAAGTTATCGTATATGTGCAGACACAAATGTAACATTATTGTTGATGCAGTTTTGTTGCTTTATGTGTTATAAACTGATGCTGGTGTTTTTATCCGTATTCTATGTATTACAAGGAACAGAGTCCATCGCTAAATGGCTTATTGACTGCTGTTTTAGCTCGTGACCCGCACATTACAAACCCATTTCACAGAAGGCAAACAATCCAAACAGTAAATAATGTAAGCCAATACAAAGCTAAAGTATTAATCATTCATAGAAACAATGTAAAAAACTGATAACGTACTTACATAATTCAGCTGCATCTTGGAGGACTACGGTATTATCTAGCACCAGATGACTGGGAGAGATACCTGCTCAATGCATTGCAGTTGTACACACATTTCTTTGCACAGGTATAATAATAAATCCCATCTCCCAAAGCTTTGATTCCAAAGGAAAAGAAAGCATCCTTTCATTTAGCAGTTTAATTCAGATAAACTTTCATTGGATCTCCAATAATCCGTATTCATCCTGTACATGTACAGAGCACACGTTGGCACATCATATATCCTTGTCCTGATTATTTTTGGAACATAGCCACTTAAGCTTATTAGTGAAGACCGCATCACACATGCATCTCAGCTCACTCAGTGCTGGTGGGGCTGTGGGTTAATTATAAATATTGTTATGCAAAGTTATCCCAGGTATTAACTCCAGCAATTATCAAGCTTTGTATCTTCACAGATTAACTCACCAGCTTTTTAAGAATCCTTTTCACAGACAGAAAGACCTCCATCTCTTTGTGTTCTTCAGGGATTACTGGCTTGAGTCAATTTCTGGCCTTTTGACCTCTCTCGTTATGTGAATGTACGGTGAGGACAAAGCACATTATATAAGTAAACTATCCACTTCATTACCAGATACTGTATAATAACAGGACAGTTATAGTCTTACAGTGGAATATAAAATGGTGAATGCTTTCTAGGTAGCCAAATCAAGGGCCTGATTCTGACCTGCTAGAGGTCCAGAGTGACAGGCTCCCTCAGCCTCTGGGCGATGCTGCAAGTACTGCCAGTGCGACACTCTCCGTCATGCTTCCAGGCCACCCAGCAGCACACAGGCAGAGGCTGAGCGGTGAGAGTCTATCCAGAACCGCATTTGGGCCTAATTCAGACCTGATTGCTCGCAAGCTATTTTTTGCAGCGCTGCGATCAGATAGTTTCTGCCTATAGGGGAGTGTATTTCAGCTTTGCAAGTGTGCGATCACATGTGCAGCCGAGTGGTACAAAAAGTTTTGTGCAGTTTCTGAGTTGCCCAGAACTTACTCAGCCGCTCCGATCACTTCAGCCTGTTCGTGGCCGGAATTGACGTCAGACACCCACCCTGCAAATGCTTGGACACGCCTGCGTTTTTCCAACCACTCCTAGAAAACGGTCAGTTGCCACCCACAAAAGCCTTCTTCCTGTCAATCTCCTTGCGATCGGCTGTGCGAATGGATTCTTCATTAAATCCATCGCTCAGCAACAATCTGCTTTGTACCCGTGCAACGTGCCTGCGCATTGTGGTGCATACGCATGCGCAGTTCTGACCTGATCGCAGTGCTGCAAAAAAACCTAGCGTGCGATCAGGTCTGCATGACCCCCTTGTTAGTAGTGAAGTATGCAGTCTCCAATGAAATGGCTTCTCAAGAGAAGCTTAATTTCCTTACCAAGATGGGCACTGATAGATTATTTGCACATGTTAAGCTCCATCTTGCTACTGTGTATGAGTGACATGGTGGAGGACGGATGTCTTCCTCTTAACTCCAGAGACCCACTACACTGCCTGGTGGGTCAGCTGATCTAGAGCCCTGCACCCAGTGGGATATCTATAATGGGTGCAGTGTGTGCAGTGCACACAGGCCCCCAGAGTCTTGGTGGAACCACATTGCACACCCTGCACAAGTTTTTTAAATACTCACATCTCCAGAGTCCCCCGCCGGTGGCAGCATCTCTCAACAAATCTCCGGTAAATGGAGCAGCGGCCATTTTTCCGGAGATTTTGGCATGCGCAGTAAGGAAATGTATAGAAAAATTGCAGCTGCTCCATTTCCCTGGAGATTTGTGCATGCGCAATAGAGTCTATGTCCCTCTAATGTTCAGACTCTATTGCGCTGATGTGCACCGGCTGCGGAGGAGGGGGCCCCAACAGAGGAGAATGTTAATATGCCTCTGCCTGCACCACTACCCATAAAGAGAGGACAGCCACCGGCTGGTAATCTTTCAGCACCCCTGTTGCACTACTGGCTTGGCTCCATCCAGATTCAGATAAGAATGGCTGTACATCCAGTACCACAAAAAGCAAAGAAGACACAAGATGAATCAGAGTCAATAAAGTACATAATGCTCGGGTATTGTCAAAAGAGTAAAGGCTATAGAGTTGTGGAATCTAAGTACAAGAAAGCTTATCAAGTCATGGCACACTGTATTTAAATAAACAGGTCAGTGCCTGCTGGGATCTGTCTTGTCTTTTAATAGCTAACAGCTAGCTGAGCGGGTAGCCCCTCTCTGCAATTTTTTTTACCATATTCTGCATATCTATCTCAGTCTGCTGGGGATCACTGGTGATCCTTCTAACCCTTTTCATTTGATAATATGGAAGTCCCTTACGTAAGGTGTTCCTATCTGTACCTTTGGTATAAAGGCTTGTCGCCAAGCCTGTAGATGTTTTTGTATTATTTACATCCAAAAAATTTATCGAGGTATCAGACATAGTATATGTTAATTGTACCACATAGTTACTGGCATTATGTCGGTCTATTGTATCTCGTAAAAGGGCCATTGGTCCTGTCCATATAACTAAGAGATCGTCAATGTACCGAAGATACATTTTTAGATGTTTAACAATCTCAGGTTTACAAAGGAAGAGCTCATGTTCAACCATACACATGAAGGTGTTGGCGTACGATGGGGCTACATTGGAGCCCATAGCACACCCCGTCCCCTGTAGGTAGAACTGGGTATCATACATGAAGTAGTTCCTCGTCAATACTAGTTCTAATAATTTCAAAAAGGTAGAGATTGGTGGCCCTTTATAACTGCAATTATCAGTAATCAATAGCTCCACCTCCTTTAATCTCTGTGTGTGCGGAATACAAGTATAGAGGCTACTGACATTGATACTACACAGTGTCAATTGCTCTGGCAAATGTTCGAGTGACTCCAACTGATTCAACAGTGCCGTAGTATCTTTTAAATATGTAGCTGTATGTTGTATACATGGATTCAAAATGGAATCAAGATAAACATGTTTGTATTGGATCTATATCCTGAAGGGCACCTGAGCAGTTTTACTATATTCAGACTATGGACTAGTGCCGGACCCTGCCTCACCATATATACTGTACCTACCTGTATATATATATATATAATGACGAGATTAAGGATAATAACCCTGAAGATTATCGCAACTACCTGCGAATGGATGTTGATACCTTCCAGGAGTTGCTGGGCTTTGTGACTCCCTACATCGAGTGTCAGGACACCAAGATGCGGAGGGCCATCCTTGCTGAGGAGAGGCTGACTGCTGCGTTGAGGTACCTGGCTACAGGGCGGTCGCTGGAGGACCTGAAGTTCGGGACCCTCATCTCCCTCCAAGCTTTGGGTCGGATCATCCCTGACACCTGCAAGGTCATTGTCAAGGTACTGCAGGACCAGTATTTAAAGGTAAATAAAATACACACCACACCTGTTTAGTTACTCAAACTGTTTATAGAAAAAAAGTATTTTATTTTATTTTTTGTTTTAAACAACTGGGCAAAAACTATGCAATGATTTGCTAACATGGCACATATAAATATAAAACATGGCACATATAAATATAAAGCATGACATCACAATTTGGATATATATGTTATAAAATAGATAAAATGGTTAAATAACAGTTTTAAAGAAAACGTCCAATAGCGTCCCTGGAAAACTTCCAATAGCGTCCCTGGAAAACCATGCTGTGACATTGTACTTTCCAGGGACGCCTGTGGATTTGTCATAATGCGCTTTATGTCTGCTTGCATGTAGACAAACACCCTTGGTAAGAGTCAACTCGGACCATATGCTTTTTAGACTTTTGTGGATATCTTTTATTAAATTTGGTAATACACTATTGGAAGTTTTCTTCTCTTTTATATGAATGTTTAATTGATGACTGGTGAATATCGAGACTGGCTTGACCGCTCCTTGTACAAAATGCCTTCATGTCTACTATCTTGGTAGACCATCAGCAGGTAAGAGTCCATGGATTTGGATTCTATGAATTAAAGGAGGTGTAAAACCACGGAGTCACACTATTGTCATATTTATTTCTCTTCTACATGTCATTCCCATTTTGAATTTATTGGAGGAAGACACTGGGACTGGTTGGAAATTGGTGTTGATCATTCTTACGTACTAAAAGACCTTCTGTCTGTGTTATGTTTGTGTGTGTCATCGTCAGTGTGTCAGCGTCTGCATGTGTGTCAGAGTCTGTGTATAGGCTTCTGTGTGTCAGCATCTGTGTGTCAAGCAACAATGTTTCAGCATCTGTCTGTGTGCCAGTGTCTGTGTGTCAGCGTCAGTGCATCAGCATCAGTTTGTGAGTCAGCGTCAGTAAATCACTGTCTGTTAGCATAAGTGTGTCAGCATCTGTCTGTCAGCATCTCTGTGTCTGTGTCATGCTCTACCTGGAGCAAGGTGTAAAATGCGCTTCACCTTGTGCAATGTTCATAATGATCTTTACCTGGTCCAATGTGTATAATGTGCTCTGCCTGGCGCAAAGTGTATAATGTGCTCTACCTGGTGCAATGTGTATAATGTGCTTTACCTGGTGCAATGTGTATAATGTGCTCTGCCTGGTGCAATGTGTATAATGTGCTCTGCCTGGTCCAATGTGTATAATGTGCTCTGCCTGGCGCAAAGTGTATAATGTACTTTACCTGGTGCAATGTGTATAATGTGCTCTGCCTGGTCCAATGTGTATAATGTGCTCTGCCTGGTCCAATGTGTATAATGTGCTCTGCCTGGCGCAAAGTTTATAATGTACTTTACCTGGTGCAATGTGTATAATGTGCTCTGCCTGGCGCAAAGTGTATATTGTGCTTTACCTGTTGCAAAGTGTAGAACGTGCTCTATCTGGCGCAATATGTATAACTGTTACGTTCACTATACTTGGTACTCCTGGAACTGGGCGGATGAGCCCCGAGTACAGGAACGTAATGCTGGAGTGGGAATTGAGTTCAGCAGCAAACCCCTACAGAACCCTGACTCCGTTGTTCCACCCGCGTGGTCAGTCTACGCCTGCGAGACTATGTTTGCTTGGGCCCACGACAGCCGCGTTTGGAGGGCGGATTATGTCTGCCCAACTCCGATGCCTCCCGGTCTTAGTTGGAGACGGGGCAATAACAAGGGGAACCTCTAACTAAACAGAAACTCGAGTTAGGGGCAACTACAGAACTCAAACAACAGTATGTGCGGCACAGCCGCCTGGACAAGCTACAACAAATGAAATGCTGTCCACACGCCGACACAATACTACTGTGTACCGGCGATGACAGCATACGCAGAACCCTCTGCAGAAAATCCAAAGCAAATATAACGGACAGATACGGCCAAGGCCGTAAGGTGTGGCAAAGCCGCTACTCACGAAACCGGTGTGCACACAGGCAGACAGACGGGAACCCCAAAGCCGCAGTCACAGGCTCACATAACAGGAAAGCCGGACAGATATCTTTAATAGGCTCCGGACACCAGGACTCAGGACTCTGGACTCAGGGCTACTGGATCACAGGAACACACCAGGGCAGGAACAGCTCACAGGAAACTCTGGACTCTGCCAGAGCTGAGTACACAGGATTCCAGTATCAGACAGGACCTGGACACAGATGCAATACTGGACAAGACTCTATTCAGGAACATACAGGTATCTTAGCAGGACGTCTATCACCAGCCCAGAACTGCATAGCTAGCTAGGTAATAAGGGAACACGCCCCAATCAGGATGGCTGGAAGCCAGGCACAAGGTAATTGCACAAACCCCTGCAGGTGAGAATTAACCCATAGAAAACAGGCTGCAATTACACACACTCACCACTGGCGGCCAACAAGAGTATTCTAAACAGGTGTAATGGAAATCCTGGCATGCGAACAGAACTAGAATACAAAATACATAAACGGAAAGCAAACAGGAATGAACCACTGCTTGTGGTTCATAACAATAACATGCTCTACCTGGCGCAATGTGCATAGGAGGTTCTACCTGGTGCATTGTGTATAAGCGACACTACTGTGTGGTGTAATGCGAATTGGCACTATTGTGTGGCCATGCCTCTTCCCCATGAAGCCACACCCCTAAAATTTTTCCATACCTGCATGTAGCCAGGCCTTCTGAGCAGTAATCCTGCCAACTTCACAGACTCCAACCCCTCAACAGACCCCACCCCCTATTAGGGCTGCTTCCATAAATTTCCCAGGCTGGTTTTCAATCCCAATCCACCCCAGGGGGTAGGATCAAGGGTCTGGGATTCCTCCATATCCTGGAGACTGCATCCTGGGGTGGTGGGAATCTCCACACTTCCACTCTGTAGTAGATTTAAAAAAATACACTGTTTAAATACATTTTAATTTTTTATTTCTATTTTTTTTATAGCTCCCTGCAAGTGCATCAGTATGGCAAGCCGTGGCAGAGGAGTTTGCCACCACCTGTGGGCGAGCGATACATGGCAAACACGTCCGCATCACCCCTCCTGCAAACAGCGGATCCCTTTATTTTAATTGTAAAGGGTATTTCAGTAACGTGCTGATGGCAGTGGTGAATGCCAACTATGAATTCATCTTCATTGACGTTGGCAAAAACGGATGTGCATCAGACGGTGGCTTGCTGAAGAATACCACCTTCTACGAGCAGCTTTCATGGCTGATGAGGCATTCGCACTCCACGAGAACATTATGAAGCCGTACCCCGAAAGGCACCTGACAAGGGAGAAGCGGATCTACAATTATAGGCTATCCAGGGCATGCTGAATTGTAGAGAACACTTTTGGCATCCTGTCTTGCCGCTTCCGGATATTCCTAACGGCTATCAACTTGCAGTTGGAGAAGATAGATTGGGTGGTGACTGCGTGCTGTGTCCTGCATAACTATTTGCGCAGAAAAACCACCCAGCATAGGACACTGCCCAGAGCAACGCCAGGAGACCCAGAACACCCAGAGGAGACTTCACCGTTTCCCTCTGCGGAACCACCTCCACTCCATTCTAGGGCGAGTGTATGGGTAAAACAATTCAGGGACGAGTACCTGGCCTATTTTAACGGGGTAGGTGCAGTCGATTGGCAGGAGGACCACATTTAAGTGGACTGTGTTGGACTGATGGACTGATGGAACGTGCAAAAACTTTAATGAACCTTTTAAAAACTTATTTCCAAAAAATAGGATTTTAATACCTACCGGTAAATCCTTTTCTCTTAGTCCATAGAGGATGCAGGGGATGCTTCAAGAACCATGGGGTATAGACGGGATCCGCAGGAGACTTGGGCACACTTTAAGACTTTGAATGGGTGTGAACTGGCTCCTCCCTCTATGCCCCTCCTACAGACTCCAGTTTAAGTAACTGTGCCCAGGGAGACGGACATTTCGAGGAAAGAATTTATTGATAAACCACGGTGAGCATTTTACCAGCATGCCGCAGAACAAGGCATTCAATAGAAAACCAGCCGACGGCATGAAGAATATGCAGCACTACGCTGACATAAAGCGTAACACAACCTGTGTGTGTAAACACAACCAATAACAGCATAACGCATGTCATGACATGAATAACGGCAGTTACAGGCTGACTTAAACGCAACACACCATGTGTGTAAACAACATACCCAATAACTGCAGATACAGTACGCACTGGGACGGGCGCCCAGCATCCTCTACGGACTAAGAGAAAAAGGATTTACCGGTAGGTATTAAAATCCTATTTTCTCATACGTCCTAGAGGATGCTGGGGATGCTTCAAGAACCATGGGGTTTGTACCAAAGCTCTAGAACGGGCGGGAGAGTGCGAATGACTCTGCAGCACCGATTGACCAAACAAGAGGTCCTCCTCCTCAGCCAGGGTATCAAACTTGTAAACTTCGCAAAGGTGTTTGATCCTGACCAAGTAGAAGCTCGGCAAAGCCATAATGTCGAGACCCTTCGGGCAGCTGCACAGGATGAGCCCACCTTTCTGGTAGAATGGTGCTTCACCGATTTCGGTAATGGCAATCCAGCCGTAGAATGAGCCTGCTGAATCGTATTACAGAACCAGCGTGCAATAGTCTGCTTGGAAGCAGGAGCCCCAATCTTGTTGGGAGCCCATAGGACAAACAGAGCCTCTGTTTTCCTAATTTGAGCCGTACTGGCAACTTAGATTTTCAAAGCTCTGACCACATCGATTCCGCCAAGGCGTCAGTTGCCACTGGCACCACCATAGGCTGGTTGACATGAAACAATGAAACCACTTTCGGCAGAAATTGCTGAAAAGTTCTCAACTCCGCTCTACAGGCATTGAAGACTAAATAGGGACTTTTGAGAGACAAAGCCGCCAATTCAGATACCCGTCTTGCGGATGCCAAGGCCAACAACATGACTACTTTCCAAGTAAGGAATTTTAACTCAACCTTACGTAAAGGTTCAAACCAATGAGATAGCAGGAACTGCAACACCACATTAAGATCCCATGCACCATGGGGGCACAAAGGGAGGTTGGATGTGCAGTACGCCTTTCACGAAGGTCTGAACTTCTGGAAGGGAGGCCAATTATTTCTGAAAGAAAATTGAGATGGCTGAAATTTGTACTTTAATGGAGCCTAACTTTATGCCCGCATCCACACCTGCTTGCAAAAAATGGAGCAAATGCCCCAGCTGAAAGTCCTCCGTAGGAGCCTTCTTGGATTCACACCAAGACACATATTTTCTCCAAATACGGTGGCAATGCTTTGCCGTTACTTCTTTTCCAGCCTGAAGAAGTGTGAAAAAGACTTCACTGGCAATACCCTTTCGGGCTAGGATTTGGCGTTCAACCGCCATGCCATCAAACGCAGCCACGGTAATTCTTGATACACGCACGGTCCTTGCTGTAACAGGTCCTCTCGTAGAGGAAGAGGCCAGGGATCTTCTATGAGCAATTCTTGAAGATCTGGATACCAAGCCCTCCTTGGCCAGTCCGGAACAATGAGGATCGCCTGAACCTTTTTTCTTCTTATGATCTTTATCACCTACGGAATGAGTGGAAGTGGAGGGAACACATAGACCGACTGAAACACCCATGGTGTCACCAGGGCGTCCACCGCTATCGCTTGAGGGTCCCTTGACCTGGAACAATATCTCTGAAGGTTTTTGTTGAGGCGAGACGCCAGCATGTTTATTTGAGGAATTCCCCAATGACTTGTCACTTCTGCAAAGACCTCTTGATGAAGACCCCACTTTCCTGGATGGAGATCATGAGGAAGTCTGCTTCCCAGTTGTCTACACCTGGAATGAAGACCGCTGACAGAGTGCTTACATGTCTTTCCGCCCAGCGGAAAACTTTTGTGGCTTCTGCCATTGCCGCTCTGCTCTTCGTTCCGCCCTGGCGGTTTACGTACGCCACTGCTGTTAAGTTGCCCGGCTGAATTAAGACGGCAGATTGCAAAGAAGGTGTTCCGCTTGCATAAGGCCATTGTAAATAGCCCTCAATTCCAGAATATTTATTGCAGACAAGCTTCCTGGCATGACCATCTTCCCCGGAAACTCTTCCCCCTGAAAGACTGCTCTCCAACCTCGGAGACTTGCATCCATGGACACCAGGATCCAATCCTGGATCCCGAACCTTCGTCCCTCTAGGAGGTGAGAACTGTGCAGCCACCACAGGAGAGAGATTCCGGTCCTGGAATATAGGATTATTTTCCGGTGCATGTGCAGGTGAGACCCGGACCACATGTCCAACTGGTCCTGCTAAAACCACTCTGGCATTTAACCTGCCCACTGAATGGCCTCGTTGGCCGCAACCATCTTCTTCATCAACGGAACATATTGATGGAATTGACACTGTTGCAGATCCGATCCGACTCTGGATCCTCAGAGCTCTTTCCACTGAAATAAACAAACTGTCAACAGTTCTGTATCTAACATTACTCACAATTCCGACAACCGCTTCGTTGGGATCAACAGTGATTCTGGCAAGTTCAGGAGCCAACCACTTTGTTGAAGAACTGTCAGGGAGAAACAACGTTTTGCACCACTTGTTTCTTTACCTCGCCGTACTCAGAAGAGCGTCCCAGTACAGAATAATAAGGACTCTTACTATTGAAGGAAAACCATCATACCGCCATCACTCCGGTGAATTGGCAATGACAATCCTGAATAGCAAACCCAGGTAAGCCTAATGCAGAAGAAACCGTACCTAGACCCACTTTTTCCTTTTACAGATTGGATATCCCTGCTCTGAGAGATTCCATCTTGTATTTCAACTTCTTAAGTAGAAATTTTTTAGGGTTGTTCTGACCGAGTCGTCCGGCCTCAGAAGCACGAAAAAGCTTGAATAACAGCTTTTTTTTTGTGTGACCGGGACAGCAGGACAATGACCTGATTCTGACCCAACTCCTGTATGGCGTCGCATACTACCTCCCCGTCCAGAGGAGAATCGGTAAGGTCTATTTGAAAAATCAGTGAGGAGAATCGTCTGGAAACTCCAGTATGTCCCCCTTGGGACCCTATTCTTAAACTCAATGGTCCATGTCCGTTGCAGAACTGACTGAAGAGTATTAGACGTGGTCCCACTGGTGTGGGCTCCCGCAAGATAGACCCAGCGACATGCTGTGGATGTGGTAGAAACAGAGGATGATTTCTGCTTCTGCAAACTTGAAAAGGCTGCTGACCTCTTACCTTTTCACCTTCCTCTACCTGCAAAGAAAGGGAATACCGTATCCATTCGGTCGAAATGACTGCATCCTACAATAAGGCGTCACCAACCGTTGTGAGGGAACATAGGTCAAGAAGGTAGACTTACCAGTGGTATCTGCTGAGATCAACTTAACAAAGCCATCCCCAAACTAGGTTTCACCTTCATAGGGAAGATACTCCAGTACTTCTCAGAGTCAGCCTCAGCATTCCATTGGTGAATCCACAACGTCCTTCTAGTCGAGACCGCCATGGAAGTGGCCCGCGAACCCAAGTGTCCTATATCCCTTGTAGTCGCACGGCAGTATGCTGCAATGATATAGACATGACTCAACTTCAGGAGTACATTGCATACAACTACTCCCCCATGCGCATGTAATGCTAGTATAATCAACGTACATGCGGACACATAATTAGAGCATTACATATCTTCCTGCATACTATCCTTTGTGACAGAGCCCTGTGCAGAACAGGGGTGACTTTTACTTTATTCTATCCATGAGAAGGAATAAATTTTACCTCAGCATTCATTATAAATATTTATATATACATAAATATACCTTCAAATGCACTTATACACACATCTATCTATCTATCTATCTATCTATCTATCTATCTATATATATATATATATATATATAATACGTATACATATATCCTTTTGTCAGGAACAGCAGGGTCCCTAGTGACGTTAATACGTTCCAATGTGTATGAACAGGTACTGAATGCCGATTTTGTGGATCTGATCAGGAAACATTATGGTCGACATAAGAAACACTATTCGAGTCGATCTCAGGGAGTAGTAACTGGGCAAAAATACGATTTTAATACCTACCGGTAAATCCTTTTCTCTTAGTCCGTAGAGTATGCTGGGGACTCCGTAAGGACCATGGGGTATAGACGGGATCCGCAGGAGACATGGGCACACTATAAGACTTTGAATGGGTGTGAACTGGCTCCTCCCTTTATGCCCCTCCTCCAGACCTCAGTTAGAAAACTGTGCCCAGGGAGACGGACATTTCAAGGAAAGAATTTATTGTTTAAACACGGTGAGTGTCATACCAGCTCACATCACGAACATACCGCCGAACGTGGCATTTAAAAGAATACCAGCCCACGGCATGAACCATACACAGCCACATGCTGAGAGAATATGTAACACAACCAGTGTGTCAACACAACCAATAATAAGACACCACATGCCATGTCATGCACAACGTCAGCAACAGCCTGACAGAAAAGAAACACCACAAGAGTGTAACAATAACCAATAACTGCAGACACAGTACGCACTGGGACGTGCACCCAGCATCCTCTACGGACTAAGAGAAAAGGATTTACCGGTAGGTATTAAAATCCTATTTTCTCATACGTCCTAGAGGATGCTCGGGACTCTGTAAGGACCATGGGGTTTATACCAAAGCACCAGACCGGGCGGGAGAGTGCGGACGACTCTACAGCACCGATTGAGCAAACAGCAGGTCCCCATCAGCCAGGGTATCAAACTTGTATAGCTTAGCCAAAGTGTTTTAATCCGACTAAGTATCCGCTCGGCAAAGTTGAACTGCTGAGACTCCTTGGTCATCCACCCAAGAAGAGCCCATCTACCTAGTAGAATGGGTCACCACCGACTTCGGTAACGGCAATCCAGCCGTAGAACGAGCACGCCGAATCGTATCACAGATCTAGCGTGTAACAGACTGTAGATACGCAGGCGCTCCAACAATGCTGGGGCATACCGGACAAACAGAGCCTCTGTTTCCCCAATTAAGCCAAATTGGCGACATAAATATTCAAAGCCCTGACTACATCGAGAGACCTTGAATCAGCCAATGCTTAAGCAACCCCAGGCAACAAATAGGCAGGTTTCTTCAAAACACCGAAACCACTTTCTGCAGAACTATTATCCGAGTTCTCAATTCCGCTCTATCCACCTGGAAGATCAAACAGGGGCTCTTGTGAGACCCAGACGCTACTTCCGACATCCGCCCTGCGGACGCCAAAGCCAAAAGCATGACCACTCTCCAAGAGAGAAACTTTAACACAACCTTTCATAAAGGTTCCAACATCTTGACACAAGAAAACGCAACACCACGTCAAGGTCCCACGGTGCCAATGGGGGCACAAATGGAGGTTGGATGTGCAGTACTCCTTCCACGAAGGTCGGAACTTCCGGAAAGGTTGCCACTTCTTTCTCGAAAGAAATTTTACAAGGCCAAAACCGCACTGAAATGGAGCCTAACTTTAGGCCTGCACCCACACCTGTCTGCAAAGAATGGAGAAGAATGACCCAGCTGAAAATTTCCGTAGTGGCCTTCTTGGATTCACACCAAGACACACATTTTCTGCAAACACTGTGGTAAGGCTCTGCCGTTACTTTTTTTCTAGCCCGAAGAGGTGTGGAAACGACTTCACTGGGAATATCCTTTCTGGTGAGGATATGTCGTTCAACCGCCACGCCATGAAACGCAGCCGCGGTAAGTTTTGATACACGCCCGGACCTTATTGTAACAGTTCCCCACGTAGAGGAAGAGGCCAGGGATCTTCTATGAGTAAATCCTGAAGAGCTGGATACTAAGCCCTCCTCGTTTAGACCGGATCAATGAGGATCACCTGAACCTTAGTTCTTCTAACGTTTATCACCTTCAGAAGAGCAAAAACGGAGGGGACACATAGACCAACTGAAAACACCCAAGGTGTCCAGAGGACGTCCACTGCTATAGCTTGAGTGTCCTCTGACTTGGAACAATATCTCTGAGATCTCTCGTTGAGGTGAGACGCCAACATGTCCAATGGAGGCACTCCTCAACGACTTGTCGCTTCAGTGAAAACTTCTCGATGATGATCGTATTTCTCCCGGATGGAGATCGCGTCTGCAGAGGAATTTATTTCTCCGACGCTCACATCCGGAACGAAGGCTGTTAATATAACGTTTACCAGTCATTCCACCCAGCGGGAAACCTTTTTTCGGCATCAGCCATTGCCGCTTTGCTCCTTGTTCTGCCCTAGCGGCTTACTTACACCACTGCTGTCAAGTCGTCCGACAGAATTAACACGGGCAGATCACGAAGCATATGTTCATTGAAAATAGTTCTTAATTCAAGAAAGCTTATTGCAGACAAGCTTCCCAGCTTGACCTTTTCCTCTGGAAATACTTCCCTTGGACGGACTGCTCCCCAGTCTCGGAGATCTACATGCATGGACACCAGGATCTCGTCCTGGATTACGAACCTCCGTCCCTCTAGGAGGTGAGAACTGAGCCGACACCACAGGAGCGAAAACCTGGCCATTAGGATTATATTTCGGCGCATGCGCAGGTGAGAGCCGGACCACATTTCCAACTGGCCCCGTGATAACCACTCTGTCACGATCCGGGTATCTGGACGCCATTTCTTACCCATCAGATGCCTCCTAAGGCTGGCTCAGCGCTCCAGGACCGGATCCCATCTGTTATCCTGATGTGCATATTCCCGCATCCTCTCCTGTCTCTCTGGACGCTGTCACAGTAACGCCTTATACATCTGGCATGGCGTCTCCCGCGGCCTCCGCCGCCGTTCCTGAGCTTCTGCATTCAGAGTGGCGATTACGTCAGCCGCGGCTTCCGCTGTGTCCGCGTGGTTGGATGTGCACCTGTCAGCCTGGCGTCTCCTGTCTCCGGTGGCCGGCGCCGCCATTACTGTTTTCCAGACCACATGGATTACAAACCAAACTTCCCTCCAAGTGTCTGCATGGGCGCAGCCATCTTGGATTCTGTCATCTGATCATATTCACCAATCTGCTGTCTGTATTATTAATTTGCATAATTGCCTAGCCAATGCCTTCCTTGCTGCAGGTATAAATAGGTTGTGCCTGAGCAAGGAAGGCGTCAGTGCTTTGGTTGTCAAACCTAGTTCCAGTTTGTCTCTCTCCTGTGAATGTCTTCCAGGTTCCAGCTCCTGTCTCCAGACTTCTGCTATAGAGACCCGCACCAGCATTCCATCTGCGGTGTAGCCTGACTCTCCGATCCATTCTGGACTCACCTGTTTCCAGCTACAACATCACCTGCTTCCAGCTCAGCTTCCAGCAGTGTACAGCTTCTCTTAAAGGGCCGGTGTCCTTTCTGCAGTTTACCACTCTCCACCGGTATTATTATTTCTCCGCTCTCAAATTCTACATTTCATCTATATTGCATCGCTCTCAAGCTTTATCTATTATTTAACTGGTTCCAGCCAGTATCCACTCCGTGCCAACACCTGTCTGGTTCTAACCAGTACCCACAGCAGCATTTTATCTACAGCAGTCCAGCTTTCCCTGGAACACCAGCTGGTACGACCCTGGGCTTTCCTCATTGCTACAGTTGAGCCTGGTAAGGACTTTCCAACTTGCAGATAATAAGAACTGTCTCATACCACCAGAGCTCTGTGGCCCCTGCCACCCTGTAGTACCCAGGAACTGTATTATTATTTCTCTGCTGATTTTTATGTTTCTTTTTACTGCTACTGTGATGCATGGAGTTTGTCATAAATAAATATCATTGACTTTTACTCAAGTTGTCGTGGTCACGCCTTCGGGCGGTTTCTCTTCATGTTACTTACATGTCCAGGGGTCTGATACAACCTCCCAGGTTCCGGTACATCTCAGCCCCTACAACTGAGGCTGCCTTCCGTCAGCTCAGGCCCTCAGTTGTGACAGTAAGCACTGACCAAATGAATCCAGCCGGAGACCAGGATCAAGCGGCCAGGCCGATGCAAGAACTGCCAGCCCGACTTGAACATCAGGAGGCTGCACAGGGCCACATCATCCGCTGTCTCCAGGATCTCTCTACTCGGCTGGATGGGATTCAGACAACTCTCCGTGGATCAGACGCGTCCGGTGCGTCAACCACAGTGACTCCAGCTATAACCCCATCCACCTTACCCGTTTCTGCTCCACGTCTTCATCTTCCAACGCCAGCAAAATTTGACGGTTCTCCAAGATTCTGCAGGGGATTTCTCAACCAGTGTGAGATTCAGTTTGAGCTACAACCTGGCAATTTTCCCAGTGACCGTACAAAAATTGCCTACATCATCTCTCTTCTCAGTGGCTCAGCCCTTGATTGGGCATCACCGTTATGGGAGAGGTCCGACACCCTGCTATCTTCTTACACTGCATTTGTGTCAACATTCAGGCGCATCTTCGACGAGCCAGGCCGGGTAACTTCAGCTTCGTCTGAGATTCTCCGTTTACGCCAGGGATCACGTACTGTAGGACAATATCTTATACAGTTCCAGATCCTGGCATCCGAACTGGCATGGAACGACGAGGCCCTGTATGCTGCATTCTGGCATGGTTTATCTGAGTGTATTAAAGACGAGTTAGCTACCAGAGACTTACCCTCCAAGTTAGATGAGCTAATCTCACTTTGTACAAAAGTTGACTTACGTTTCAGAGAGAGAGCAACTGAGCGTGGAAGATCATCTGCTCCAAAATCTTCTGCTCCTCCTCCTCGCCAACTGTCACCAACTAAAGATGAGCCCATGCAAATTGGCCGTTCCCGTTTAACTCCTGCTGAGCGCCGAAGACGTCTCTCCGAGTCTCTCTGTCTTTATTGTGCAGCTCCGTCTCACACCATTAATGCTTGTCCCAAACGTCCGGGACTCCAGACCCTAGCTCGCCAAGGAGAGGGCCGGCTAGGAGTAATGATCTCCTCTCCATCCCCTCAAGATTGTAATCTCCCAGTCTCGCTTCAAGTTGCTCAACGTTATCAGAACGTCATTGCCCTCCTTGATTCCGGAGCAGCTGGGAACTTTATTACCGAAGCCTATGTTAAACGGTGGTCCCTACCCACCGAGAGACTTCCTTCCTCCTTTTCCTTAACTGCCGTGGATGGCAGTAAAATTTTTGATACAGTTATTGCTCTAAGGACTCTACCAGTTCGTCTGAGAGTGGGAGTTCTTCATTCCGAACTTATTTCACTTTTAGTGATTCCAAGAGCCACACATCCTGTGGTCCTGGGCCTTCCATGGCTCCGTCTTCACAATCCTACAATTGATTGGACGACTACGCAAATCCTGGCATGGGGTCCCTCCTGTGCTGAGACATGTTTGTTTAAAGTGTTGCCTGTCTGTTCTTCCTCCCCCAGGTCGTCTGATGTTCCACCTCCTCCATATCAAGATTTCATGGATGTGTTCAGTAAGGCTTCTGCTGATATCCTTCCTCCTCATAGAGAATGGGACTGCCCGATTGATCTCGTTCCAGGGAAGGTTCCACCTCGAGGCCGAACTTATCCGTTGTCTCTGCCCGAGACGCATTCTATGGAGGAATACATTAAAGAGAACCTAGCAAAGGGGTTCATTCGACCTTCTTCTTCTCCAGCCGGCGCAGGCTTCTTTTTTGTAAAAAAGAAAGATGGTGGTCTGCGGCCGTGCATCGACTACAGAGGTTTGAACGACATTACCATCAAGAACCGCTATCCTTTACCCCTGATTACTGAGCTCTTTGACAGAGTTAGCGGAGCTACCATCTTTACAAAGCTGGACTTGAGAGGTGCATACAATCTCATCCGGATCCGTGAGGGTGACGAGTGGAAGACCGCATTTAACACCCGTGACGGACATTATGAGTACCTCGTCATGCCCTTCGGATTGAGCAATGCTCCAGCTGTCTTCCAGCATTTCGTCAATGAGATCTTCAGAGACATTCTATACCGTCATGTCGTGGTCTATCTAGATGATATCCTCATTTTTGCCAACAATTTAGAGGAACATCGTTTTTGGGTAAAGGAGGTTCTGTCCCGTCTCCGTGTCAATCATCTCTATTGCAAATTAGAGAAATGCGTCTTTGAAGTCAAGTCCATTCCGTTTCTAGGGTACATTGTGTCCGGTTCCGGACTAGAGATGGATCCTGAGAAACTACAAGCAATCCAGAATTGGCCGGTACCCTTAACCCTCAAAGGGGTCCAGAGGTTCTTAGGGTTCGCCAATTATTACCGAAAGTTTATACGAGACTTTTCCACCATTGTGGCGCCTATTACTGCTTTCATCAAGAAGGGTGCTAACCCGTCCAAGTGGTCTGAAGAAGCCATGCAAGCTTTTCATCTTTTAAAACAGAGGTTCATCTCTGCGCCTGTCCTGAAACAGCCTGACATCGACTCTCCTTTCATCTTAGAGGTGGATGCCTCCTCCGTTGGAGTAGGAGCGGTGTTATCTCAGAGGGCTAAAGATGGCCATTTACATCCTTGCAGTTTCTTCTCACGGAAGTTCTCCCCAGCGGAACGCAACTATGCCATTGGCGACCAGGAGTTGCTAGCCATCAAGCTCGCTCTAGAGGAGTGGAGATATCTGTTGGAGGGAGCCTCTCATTCAATCACCATCCTTACAGACCACAAGAACCTTCTATATCTGAAAGGCGCACAATGTCTCAACCCTCGTCAGGCCAGATGGGCACTTTTCTTTTCCAGGTTCGACTTTAAACTCCAGTTCTGTCCGGGCTCTCAGAATCGCAAGGCCGATGCCCTTTCCCGCTCATGGGAGCAAGAAAATGAGTCAGAGTCTTCAGACAAGCATCCTATTATAAATCCGTTGGCATTCTCCATGGTAGGGATGGACTCTACGCCCCCATCAGGTAAAAGTTTTGTGAAGCTGACACTAAGGAAGAAGCTCATGCATTGGGCCCATGCTTCCCGCTTTGCCGGACATACAGGTATCCAAAAAACCCTGGAGTTTATCTCTAGGTCCTATTGGTGGCCAACTCTGAAAAAGGACGTTTTGGAGTTTATTGCATCTTGCCCAAAGTGTGCTCAACATAAAGTATCCCGCCAGTCGCCTGCGGGGCAACTGGTTCCACTATCTGTTCCCCGTCGACCATGGACCCATTTGTCGATGGATTTTATTACTGATTTGCCCATGTGCAACAAGTTCAATACCATCTGGGTGGTAGTTGACCGGTTCACCAAGATGGCACACTTCATTCCTCTCACCGGTCTTCCGTCAGCTTCCAAGTTGGCTCAAGTATTCATACAAGAGATCTTCCGACTCCACGGTCTTCCAGAAGAAATTATCTCAGATCGAGGAGTTCAATTCACAGCCAAATTCTGGCGAAGTTTATGTCAAGTCCTCCAAGTCAAGCTAAAGTTTTCCACGGCTTACCATCCTCAGACCAATGGTCAAACTGAGAGGGTGAATCAGGACTTGGAGTCCTTCCTCCGCATCTATGTGTCCTCCTCTCAAGATGACTGGGTTCAATTACTTCCCTGGGCCGAGTTCTGTCATAACAACCAGTATCATTCTTCATCTTCTTCAACACCATTCTTCACCAACTTTGGATTCCACCCTAAAGTCCCTGAGTTCCAACCGCTTCCAGCAACTTCTGTTCCCGCAGTGGATATCACCTTGCATCAGTTTGCCAATATCTGGAAGAGCGTACGATCAGCTCTGCTCAAGGCATCGTTCAGGTACAAGAAGTTTGCGGATAAGAAGCGTCGAGCAGTTCCTGCTCTCAAGGTGGGTGATCGGGTATGGTTATCCACGAAGAATTTGAGGTTGAGAGTTCCCAGTATGAAGTTTGCACCTCGCTTCATCGGTCCTTTTAAAATTGATCAAGTCATCAATCCTGTTGCTTACAGACTCCAGTTACCTCCTTTCTTAAAAATACCCAGGACATTCCATGTTTCCCTGTTGAAACCGTTAATCTTGAATCGGTTTCATTCCTCACTTCCTCCAACTCCGAAAGTCCAAACTCAACGAGGCGTTGAGTATGAAGTGGCCAAGATCCTGGACTCACGTCACCGTTACGGTCAACTTCAGTATCTTATTGACTGGAAGGGTTATGGCCCTGAGGAACGTTCATGGACCAATGCTTCTGATGTCCATGCTCCTGCCTTGGTCCGGAGATTCCATTCCAAGTTTCCTCAAAAGCCAAAGAAGTGTCCTGGGGCAACTCCTAAAGGGGGGGGTGCTGTCACGATCCGGGTATCTGGACGCCATTTCTTACCCATCAGATGCCTCCTAAGGCTGGCTCAGCGCTCCAGGACCGGATCCCATCTGTTATCCTGATGTGCATATTCCCGCATCCTCTCCTGTCTCTCTGGACGCTGTCACAGTAACGCCTTATACATCTGGCATGGCGTCTCCCGCGGCCTCCGCCGCCGTTCCTGAGCTTCTGCATTCAGAGTGGCGATTACGTCAGCCGCGGCCTCCGCTGTGTCCGCGTGGTTGGATGTGCACCTGTCAGCCTGGCGTCTCCTGTCTCCGGTGGCCGGCGCCGCCATTACTGTTTTCCAGACCACATGGATTACAAACCAAACTTCCCTCCAAGTGTCTGCATGGGCGCAGCCATCTTGGATTCTGTCATCTGATCATATTCACCAATCTGCTGTCTGTATTATTAATTTGCATAATTGCCTAGCCAATGCCTTCCTTGCTGCAGGTATAAACAGGTTGTGCCTGAGCAAGGAAGGCGTCAGTGCTTTGGTTGTCAAACCTAGTTCCAGTTTGTCTCTCTCCTGTGAATGTCTTCCAGGTTCCAGCTCCTGTCTCCAGACTTCTGCTATAGAGACCCGCACCAGCATTCCATCTGCGGTGTAGCCTGACTCTCCGATCCATTCTGGACTCACCTGTTTCCAGCTACAACATCACCTGCTTCCAGCTCAGCTTCCAGCAGTGTATAGCTTCTCTTAAAGGGCCGGTGTCCTTTCTGCAGTTTACCACTCTCCACCGGTATTATTATTTCTCCGCTCTCAAATTCTACATTTCATCTATATTGCATCGCTCTCAAGCTTTATCTATTATTTAACTGGTTCCAGCCAGTATCCACTCCGTGCCAACACCTGTCTGGTTCTAACCAGTACCCACAGCAGCATTTTATCTACAGCAGTCCAGCTTTCCCTGGAACACCAGCTGGTACGACCCTGGGCTTTCCTCATTGCTACAGTTGAGCCTGGTAAGGACTTTCCAACTTGCAGATAATAAGAACTGTCTCATACCACCAGAGCTCTGTGGCCCCTGCCACCCTGTAGTACCCAGGAACTGTATTATTATTTCTCTGCTGATTTTTATGTTTCTTTTTACTGCTACTGTGATGCATGGAGTTTGTCATAAATAAATATCATTGACTTTTACTCAAGTTGTCGTGGTCACGCCTTCGGGCGGTTTCTCTTCATGTTACTTACATGTCCAGGGGTCTGATACAACCTCCCAGGTTCCGGTACATCTCAGCCCCTACAACTGAGGCTGCCTTCCGTCAGCTCAGGCCCTCAGTTGTGACACACTCTGGCCTTTGACCTGCTCACCGAAAAGGCCTCTTAGGCTGCACCGATCTTCTTCATCAACGGAACATATTGATAGATTGTCACTGCAAATCTGATCCGACTCCGGATCCTCAGACCTCTTTCCACAGGAACACACAGAACTTCAACCGTTCCGTATCTACTCTTATACCCACCTCCGATGCCTGCGTCGTTGGGAATAACAGCCTTCCCCTGTGTTGAAGAACAGTCAGAGAGAAAACAACGATTTGCACCACTTGTGTCTTGACCTCGCCTTAAACAGGAGAGTATCCAGTACAGAACAACAATGGCTCTTACTATTGAAAGAATACCATCCCACTGCCATCACTCTGGTGAAATAGCAAAGACAATCCTGGATATCCACCCAGGTAATCTGAATGCGGAGAACAATGCATTTAAACCTCTAGTCTTTTTTTTTTTTAAAACAGGGACAGCAGAACAATGCCCTGAACCAGACGCACCTCTGGTATGGCGTCGCGTACCACCTCCCCTTCCAGAGGGGAAACGTCAAGATCTATTAGAAAAATCAGTGAGAAACATCTGTAACGCCAGAATGTCCCCCTTAGGATTCTATAATTTACTCACAGGTCCTAGTCTATTCCCGGACCAACTGAAAAGTAAAAGACAAGTTCCCACCGGAGTGGGCTCCAGCCAGATAGACTCAGCGACATGTGGTGGATGTGGTAGAAACAGAAAACGACATCCGCTTCTGCGAACCTAACTAGGCTGCAGAACTCTTACCTTTTCACCTTCCACTGTCTGCACAGAAAAGGAAAACAAAAAGAACGGTATTGAACCGGTTCAAACGACTGCATCCACAAAAGAATGCGTCATCAACCGTTGTGAGGGAACCTATCTCACGAAGGTAGGCTTACCAGTGGTATCAGCCGAGAGCAACACAGGGAAAATACTCCATCATCTCTCGGAGTCAACCTCAGCATTCCCTTGGCCATACCTCCTGTAGTCGCACGGCAGCCTGCCGCAATGTTATAGAGAAGAACCAACATAAGGAACCTCCCCTCTCTCTTTAGGGTAAATCTATCGGATGTCTTTCCGAATATAAACACTCCCTCATGTGCAGGTAATGCAAATAAGCCCAAAGCATAGAAATAGAATATAACTTAGCTTCCTGTATACAATCCTTTGTGACAGGGACCCGTGTCGACCAGGAGTTGACTTTCGCAGTATTCTATTCTTGGCGAGAAAAGAATAAACATTCGGACTCCTTGAGAGGATCTGAGACCAACTTGTCACGGCCGACCTAGAGCTTCATCAACAGAGCGACCAGCACATGAGAAGGAATAACTTTTTACTTCAGCATTTATTATAAATTATAATATGAATATACATAATGCAATACACAATTACCCACATATCCTAAATATATATGTATATATGTAAAAGAGAGGTGGGGGTGCTAGCGACTAACAGTGTCTACAAATTAAGGATAAAAATATGAAGAATAAAAGGATACGTGTTTGTATAAAAACAGGTAAGATATTTATTTATTAAATGGGGAAAAAAAAGTAAAACATTTTTTAAAAAGGGTAGGTAAAAAGGACGGGCTTAGAAAATTAGATCTATGTTATAGCTAAAAAACACATACAATTAAAGCTGGAAATGTATACAATAATAAAAACGTGTATAAATTCTCAAGATAAGAGAATAATGCTTATCTTAAAAATGGAGTCACTTGAGGTACACGCAACGCGTTTCGTCCATCAGACTTCATCAAGGGGTAATGGGCTACTGAACAAAACCTCTATTTATAGCATAGATAATTGACAAACTAACTATGACGTCACTTCCTGTTAGGACTGCATATTAGCAGAATTTCGTAAGTCACAATAAGATTTGGATATAGGCAAGTACCAAGAGTAGATGCTAAGACAACAATTTCACAGGGCCAAGTTTCGTGTGAAAACGAGCATTAGAACTTTAGATACAGATAAAATAAGTCCGGGGGCGCGTTCAGCGTCATTTCCGCCCCGCTTCCTGTGTCCGCGCTTTGTCACGGCGCATGCGCACCTCGCCACAATTTCGGAAGCAGCGTCTGTGTTCGGGCGCTGTGCTGCCCCACTTCCGGCTGGTTTGTTCTATTATGCCTGCGACACTTCCTGTTGCCGCGAAGCTTACGGAATGCTTTCACTGAGGGGATGATCCATGTTGTCAATCATCCCGGCGGCCATCTTTCCGTAGCCATAGAGGTCTGGACATATTTCCATAGTACATTCGGCTTTCGCAGAGGCGATAAGAAATAATAAAAAAACAGATTAATACATTATAAGGATTTAGTTATTTTTATATGTCTATAATTTAAGACATAAGGATAGTGATAAAAGAGAGATGTTATTAATAGGAAAGGGGTAAAAAATATGTATAATAATAAACAGATCCTTTGTATACATTTTGTGTCTAGTGACACAAACACCTAAATTAATAAGAATATTTTGTTTTATTTCGGGGACAGGAGCTAGCTTATAACACACCTAATAATTACTTAGAGGTGTGCAACTCTGAATGGAGCATAATGGGTAAAATGGTGCTAAATAGCATGTAAGGATGCTCATAGCACACTGCGGGGCATAATTTTGGGATTTGGTAGCAGCTTTTACAGGATTTTGGGGAACTGTGGGAGTAGGTGATTAGTGCCTCTTGGATTTATATTACAAGGGAATGTGCATAATATATCATGTGCTCTGCATATAGTGATATAAAATAATTAGTAGGTGGGAATTTAGTGTTAATCTTGAAGGTGCTGTATTAGTACTAGTGATTTATATAATACAACCTGAAGGATAAGTGCTAGTCTATAATAATCTATGGTACTATTATGTGGAAAACGAGAAATAAGTGAGGAATTAGTGCTACTTGATCTGGAATAGTGATAAATGAATAAAATATATAAAATATTCTAGAGTGAGCCGATGGATAATCCGTGTGTCAATATTGTATGTAGCAGACATGCTATAACTCCACCATGGCCCACATTGTACAGTACCCAATCTTCTCAAGTGGTGCCCCGCTTGATACTGGTTGGGCCCTACACTGCTTAGCTTCCAAGATCGGGCGAGATTGGGCGTCAGCCAGTGTGGTATGACTGTATCTCATGGTGGAATGACTCAATCACACAGCAATCTGGTTTTATTAAAATATATTGACATTCTACATCGTGCTTAGTGCTATGACTATAGTTATGTTAGAATACATAAAGTGCCAAGTGCATGGTGATATAATATAAAATGACCGGGGGATACAGGCGAGGTGGCTTCTTTTCACAGGAACGGTGCAATTTCATAACCTTCGTTGAAGCCCAAGGGGTGTGTAGTTTTCAGTTGGAAGATCCAATACATCTCTCTCTGGGAGAGCCTCTTCGCTAGATCTCCTCCTCTCTCACCGCTGGTAACATGTTCAATTGCCTTGAAGGGCATCTCTTCTGGATTAGACTTGTGTTCCAATTTAAAATGGCTATATCAGTGATTTTCAACCTTTTTAAACTCATGGCACACTAAACAAGATTTTAAAATTGCCAAGGCACACCATCAGTTTTTTAATCAAATATAATACATATAATAATAAATATCGACATATATTTAATATATGTTGATATTTGTTATTATTTCTCTTAAAATTAGTAGAAATAAATAGGTTTTACTTGCATAAGAATATCAATGAGAAACCTGTGCTTGGTGATGTCTCATGATGTCTCTTGTCCAAGGACGGATGGTTGACAGGCATACCCCCAGTGTAATTATACACACACATGTCCCCATTGCAATTACACACATGCACCCCATAGTAATGCCACACACATGCCACTCATTATATTTCCACACACCTGCCCCCCCATATTAATGCAACACACCTGCCCCCCAGTAATGCCACACACCGCCACCCCCCCAAGTAATGCCACACACATGCCCTCATATTTCCACACACCAGCTCCCGCACTTAGTAATTCCACACACATGCCCCACTTAGTAATTCCACACACCAGCTTCCACCTTACCAGCTCCCCCCCTTAGTAATTCCACACACTTGCCCCCCTCCCTTACCAGCCACCCCCTTAGTAATTCCTCACACCAGCTCCCCCCTTACCAGCCACCCCCTTAGTAATTCCTCACACCAGCTCCCCCCTTACCAGCCACCCCCTTAGTAATTCCTCACACCAGCTCCCCCCTTACCAGCCACCCCCTTAGTAGTTCCTCACACCAGCTCCCCCCTTACCAGCCACCCCCTTAGTAATTCCTCACACCAGCTCCCCCTTACCAGCCCCCCCTTAGTAATTCCTCACACCAGCTCCCCCTTACCAGCTCCCCCCTTAGTAATTCCTCACACATGCTCCCCCTTAGTTATTCCACACACCTTCCTCCCCCCTTAGTAGTTCCAAACGTGCTTTATATAAAAAATAGCAGTGAGGTGCGCCTGGACCTCACCATGGAGCAGCAAGCAGAGCAGAGTGTGAGTGGGCAGCCGCAGCGATGGCCGGACCGTGACCTATGGTGAGTCATAGGTCACGGTCCGGCTGACGCTGCGGAATGGATATGAACAGGGCTTTGCTGCAGGTCTGTGAGGCAGGCGGGCGAGCGTCGCACGGCGATCTGCTTGGCGCCAGTGACAGGTCTTGCTGGCGGCAGTGAGCGGGTCTGTGCGGCGGGGGCGGGCGGCGGCACACCTAGCAACTGGTCACGGCACACCAGTTGAAAATGGCTGGTCTATATAATAAATGAGTCTCCAGTTTGTTTTTGATGCTGCGTACATGTTCTTTTATCCTAATTTTCAGAGTCCTCTTTGTGTTTCCCACGTATTTCTTGTGGCATGTGCACTCCAAGAGATATATGGCTGATGTACTATTGCAATTCATGAACTCCTTGATCTTGAATTCCCGGGTACATTCTGTATCATTGAAAGTTCTCCTATTGGGATTGAGGAATTTGCAAATGTTACAATGTCCACATTTATATGCTCCAACGCACTTTGGAAGAGATTGATGATTATCCTCTGGTGGCAGTTCCCGTAGCATACTGGGTGCGAGAATGTCCTTTCGGTTCCTTGACTTACGGAATATTAGTCCTGATTGTGCTGGAAGAATCTCTTTGAGGATAGGGACCATCAGAAGTATGTCCCAATGTGTTCTTAATGAAGTCCTGATGGTATGTTCGTGACTGCTGTAAGTAGTTATGAAAGAGACAGATTCATTTTTCACTGTCTTCTCTTTATAGGTTAGCAGGTTGTCCCTCTCAAGGTTTCTTGTCCTCTCAATGGCTCCATCCAGTATAGCTTTGGGGTACCTCTTCTCCTCAAATCTTTTTCTGTTGATTCCCAGTTGTTCCTCACAGTCTTCAGTCTTATTGCAATTTCTCTTAATCCTATGAAATTGAGAGTAAGGGATGTTGTTTTTCCATTTTTTCGAATGGCTGCTTTTGTAATGGAGATAGCTGTTCTTGTCAACATCTTTAACGTAGTTTTTCGTGGTGACTGCCCCTTCTTCTCCAGTTAAAATCAGATCCAGGAACTCAATTGAACTTTTATCAATGTTACAGGTAAAAGACAAATTAAAATCATTGATTTGTAAAAGCTTAAAAAGTCCATAAATGAGTCAGTGCTTCCATCCCAGATGATCAGAATGTCATCTATATACCTTTTGTACATGATGACATATTTTTCAAAGTGTTGCGTGGTGTACATATGCTTCTCCTCCCATTGTCCCATAAACAAATTAGCGAAGCTTGGTGCGAAAATAGTACCCATAGCGGTGCCACACTGTTGCAGATAAAATGTATCTAAAAATTTTAAATAATTTCGGCTTAAAATGAATTTCATTAGTTCACAGATAAAAGTCCTATGTGCTTCTGTAAGAGATGGATCTTTATCAAGATAGACTCTGCTTGCTTCAATTCCTTTCTTGTGCTCAATGCAGGTATATAATGACTGAACATCAATGGTGATCCATAGGTATGAGTCTTTCCATTCAAAATTCTTCATCTCATTCAGTACCGTAGTGGTATCCTGCAGGAACGAAGGTAGCTCCCTGACGTATGGGTTCAAGAAAATGTCCACATATTTTGACAAATTAGACGTAAGGGAGTCTATCCCAGCGACGATAGGTCTTCCTGGTGGGTTGGATAGGCATTATGGATTTTGGGTAAAAAATAAAATATGGGGGTCGTGGGGTTGGATTGCATTAAAAAGGAAAATTCGTCCTTCGTGATAACATCACTTCTCAGACCCTGTAAGAGTAGTGATCTAAGTTAATCTACAAATGCATTTTTTGGATGGTCTGGTAACAGAACGTAGGAGCTACTGTCCCCTAAGAGTCTCTGTGCTTCTTGGACATACTTGTCCTGATCCAAAATAACCAACCCCCCCCCCCCCCCCTTTATCAGCCAATTTTATTACAAGTTGCTTATTCTTTTGAAGATTTTTCAGTGCTTCAATTTCTCTATTATGGAGATTCTTATTTACAACTGGTGTGGGTTCTGTTTCGCATAAGTCTTTTTGTACTAGATCATAAAATATACTGATGTTGCTCCCTTTAGATTCCACTGGGTAAAATTTACTTTTAGGTTTAAGTCCAGATTTGGCTTCGTAATTTGAAATGATAGCGTTTTCTTTTTTCAAAAAGTGTCTTTTTAATGTAAGTTTCCGCACAAATTTATTAAGGTCAATGAAAGTATCAAATTTATTTAGGCCCTCTGTAGGTGCAAATGATAGTCCTTTACTAAGTAGTGATTGTTCAGAGTCGGTAAGTATGTGTGTAGACAGGTTGAAGATTCCTTTCTCACCTGTATTTAGGCTTATATATTTCTCTTTTTTAATTCTTTCCCTCCTACCGCCCCGTTTTCCTCTACTTCTGCGAACCTTCTTTTGAGAGGAGAGGCATGTTTGACGTCCTCGTAGATTGAGCTCCTGGGAGGATCTTTTGGTCTTGCTCCTTGTCATGAGGATAAAAAATCTTGTTCACTGTTGGATCTGAATCGGTTTAAGGCACTAAATCTGTTAGATGTTCTAATGTGCGGTATTGCTGGCGAATCATCTCTCCATGTAGGTCTTGTTCTTTGCGGTATCGTCTTCCAGTGGTATCTCTGGTCAGTTTTCTGAGATCTGTCATAAGTCTTAAATCTACTCCAATTTTTCACGTGACCTTGTTCGTAGTCCCTTTTTTCTCTGAGGAATTTTTTCTCCTTTCCTCGTATGACATCCTCTTCGATATGTTCCAGCTTTTTGTTAAGGACATTCTCGTTCACCCGGTAATCTTCTTTGCTCTTGTGGGGTTCTAGTTCTGCTTCTTTTTCCTTTATATCTTTTTCCAAAGCTGCTGCATTTCTCCTCCTTTCACTTATTAAAAGTTTCATTAAATTGATAGAGCATGTATGTAAAATGGAGTCCCACTTCTCAAGAAACTCAGGATCTGTGTTACCGAGAGTCGGCTGTTTTCAAAATTCTCAAGCCTCTCGGTATCCTATTTACTTCAATGTAGTGTTCTAGCCCTTTGATATCCCACCATGTTTTTATTTCTTTAGATAGTAAACGTTCCATACCCCAAAACAAATCGTCCAAGTCATCAGATGGGGGTGTGGTGTTGCTTTGAACTTCTTCATTAAATATCCTTTGGCACCACTCATTACGTTTGGTGGTGAGTTCATTAAATCTAAACATCTTGAAGGTCTAAACACAATAACCAGGCTGCCTTACAAAGTATATCAGATAGAATGAAGTGGCAGGAGTCTGGCGCCACAGGTATATGTGAGCAGACAAAATGTGGGGTTAAAAATAAACCAAGGTGTAGACACTCCTTTAAAAATATAAGGCGTCAGCTGACTCCCAAAAGTTTGGCAGGGATAAGCTGCCTAATGATTTAGGAATGTAAAAGAGAGGTGGGGGTGCTAGCGACTAACAGTGTCTACAAATTAAGGATAAAAATATGAAGAATAAAAGGATATGTGTTTATATAAAAACAGGTAAGATATTTATTCATAAAATGTAAAAAAAAATTTTTAAACATTTTTAAAAAAGGGTAGGTAAACAGGACGGGCTTAGAAAATTAGATCTATGTTATAGCTAAAAAACACATACAATTAAAGCTGGAAATGTATACAATAATAAAAATGCGTATAAATTCTCAAGATAAGAGAATAATGCTTATCTTAAAAATGGAGAGTCACTTGAGGTACACCCAACACGTTTCGTCCATCAGACTTCATCAAGGGGTAATGGGCTACTGAACAAAGCCTCTATTTATAGCATAGATAATTGACAAACTATGACGTCACTTCCTGTTAGGACTGCATATTAGCAGAATTTCGTAAGTCACAATAAGATTTGGATATAGGCAAGTACCAAGAGTAGATGCTAAGACAACAATTTCACAGGGCCAAGTTTGGTGTGAAAACGAGCATTAGAACTTTAGATATAGATAAAATAAGTCCGGGGGCGCGTTCAGCGTCATTTCCGCCCCGCTTTCTGTGTCCGCGCTTTGTCACGGCGCATGTGCACCGTGCCACACTTCCGAAAGCAGCTTCTGTGTTCGGGCGCTGTGCTGCCCCACTTCTGGCTGGTTTGTTCTATTATGCCTGCCACACTTCCTGTTGCCGCGAAGCTTACGGAATGCTTTCACTGAGGGGATGATCCATGTTGTCAATCATCCCGGCGGCCATCTTTCCGTAGCCATAGAGGTCTGGACATATTTCCATAGTACATTCGGCTTTCGCAGAGGCGATAAGAAATAATAAAAAACCAGATTAATACATTATAAGGATTTAGTTATTTTTATATGTCTATAATTTAAGACATAAGGATAGTGATAAAAGAGTAGTGATGTGCACCGGAAATTTTTCGGGTTTTATGTTTTGGATTCGGTTCCGCGGCCGTGTTTTGGATTCGGACGCGTTTTGACAAAACCTCCCAGGAAAATTTTTTGTCGGATTCGGGTGTGTTTTGGATTCGGGTGTTTTTTTACAAAAAACATTCAAAACCAGCTTAAATCATAGAATTTGGGGGTCATTTTGATCCCATAGTATTATTAACCTCAATAACCATAATTTCCACTCATTTTCAATCTATTCTGAACACCTCACAATATTATTTTTAGTCCTAAAATTTGCACCAAGGTCGCTGGATGACTAAGCTAAGCGACCCAAGTGGCCGACACAAACACCTGGCCCATCTAGGAGTGGCACTGCAGTGTCAGACAGGATGGCACTTCAAAAAAATAGTCCCCAAACAGCACATGATGCAAAGAAAAAAAGAGGCGCAATGAGGTAGCTGTGTGACTAAGCTAAGCGACCCAAGTGGCCGACACAAACACCTGGCCCATCTAGGAGTGGCACTGCAGTGTCAGACAGGATGTCAGATTTAAAAAATAGTCCCCAAACAGCACATGATGCAAAGAAAAAAAGAGGTGCACCAAGGTCGCTGGATAGCTAAGCTAAGCGACCCAAGTGGCCGACACAAACACTTGGCCCATCTAGGAGTGGAACTGCAGTGTCAGACAGGATGGCATATTAAAAAAATAGTCCCCAAACAGCACATGATGCAAAGAAATAAAGAGGTGCAAGATGGAAGCTGTGTGACTAAGCTAAGCGACACAAGTGGCCGACACAAACACCTGGCCCATCTAGGAGTGGCACTGCAGTGTCCCCAAACAGCACATGATGCAAAGAAATAAAGAGGTGCAAGATGGAAGCTGTGTGACTAAGCTAAGCGACACAAGTGGCCGACACAAACACCTGGCCCATCTAGGAGTGGCACTGCAGTGTCAGACAGGATGGCACTTCAAAAAAATAGTCCCCAAACAGCACATGATGCAAAGAAAAAAAGAGGCGCAATGAGGTAGCTGTGTGACTAAGCTAAGCGACCAAGTGGCCGACACAAACACCTGGCCCATCTAGGAGTTGCACTGCAGTGTCAGACAGGATGGCACTTCCAAAAATAGTCCCCAAACAGCACATGATGCAAAGAAAAATGAAAGAAAAAAGAGGTGCAGGCATTGCAACCGACACAATTGGACTCTCCTTGGGGATTTGTGATTTTAGAAGAACGCACAGTTCTTTGCTGTGCTTTTGCCATCTTAACTCTTTTAAATTTTCTAGCAGGAGGATGAGTGCTTCCATCCTCATGTGAAGCTGAACCACTAGTCTTGAACATAGGCCAGGCCCTCAGCCGTTCCTTGCCACTCAGTGTCGTAAATGGCACATTGGCAAGTTTACGCTTCTCCTCAGACGATTTTGATTTAGATTTTTGGGTCATTTTACTGAGCTTTATTTTTTTGGATTTTACATGCTCTCTACTATGACATTGGGCATCGGCCTTGGCAGACGACGTTGATGGCATTTCATCGTCTCGGCCATGACTAGTGGCAGCATCTTCAGCACGAGGTGGAAGTGGATCTTGATCTTTCCCTATTTTACCCTCCACATTTTTGTTCTCCATTTTTTAATGTGTGGAATTATATGCCAGTAATATATCAATAGCAATGGCCTACTACTATATATACTGCGCACAACTGAAATGCACCACAGGTATGGATGGATAGTATACTTGACGACACAGAGGTAGGTAGAGAGGTGGCCTACTGTACCGTACTGCTATATATTATATACTGGTGGTCAGCAAACTGTGCAAAACTGAAATGCACCACAGGTATGTATGGATAGTATACTTGACGACACAGAGGTAGGTAGAGCAGTGGCCTACTTTACCGTACTGCTATATATTATATACTGGTGGTCAGCAAACTGTGCAAAACTGAAATGCACCACAGGTATGGATGGATAGTATGCTTGACGACACAGAGGTAGGTAGAGCAGTGGCCTACTATACCGTACTGCTATATATTATATACTGGTGGTCAGCAAACTGTGCAAAACTGAAATGCACCACAGGTATGGATGAATAGTATACTTGACGACACAGAGGTAGGTAGAGCAGTGGCCTACTGTAACATACTGCTATATATTATATACTGGTGGTCAGCAAACTGTGCAAAACTGAAATGCACCACAGGTATGGATGGATAGTATACTTGATGACACAGAGGTAGGTAGAGCAGTGGCCTACTATACCGTACTGCTATATATTATATACTGGTGGTCAGCAAACTGTGCAAAACTGAAATGCACCACAGGTATGGATGGATAGTATACTTGACGACACAGAGGTAGGTAGAGCAGTGGCCTACTGTACCGTACTGCTATATAGTATATACTGGTGGTCAGCAAACTGCAAAACTGAAATGCACCACAGGTATGGATGGATAGCATACTTGACGACACAGAGGTAGGTAGAGCAGTGGCCTACTGTACCGTACTGCTATATAGTATATACTGGTGGTCAGCAAACTGTGCAAAACTGAAATGCACCACAGGTATGGATGGATAGTATACTTGATGACACAGAGGTAGGTAGAGCAGTGGACTACTGTACCGTTCTGCTATATATATAGTTATACTGGTGGTCAGCAAAATTCTGCACTGTCCTCCTACTATATACTACAATGCAGCACAGATATGGAGCATTTTTCAGGCAGAGAACGTATAATACTGGTGGTCACTGGTCACTGGTCAGCAAAACTCTGCACTGTCCTCCTACTATATAATACTGCTGGTCCCCAGTCCCCACAATAAAGCAATTAGCACACTGAGCACAGATTTTTGCAGCACACTGAGCACAGTCAGATATGGAGCATTTTTCAGGCAGAGAACGTAGATATTTGCACTTGCAGCACACTGAGCACAGATATTTGCAGCACACTGAGCACAGATATTTGCAGCACAATTTGCAGCCCACTGAACATAGAAACTGAGAGGATGCCAGCCACGTCCTCTCACGATCATCTCCAATGCACGAGTGAAAAATGGCGGCGACGCGCGGCTCCTTATATAGAATACGAATCTCGCGAGAATCCGACCGCGGGATGATGACGTTCGGGCGCGCTCGGGTTAACCGAGCAAGGCGGGAGGATCCGAGTCTGCCTCGGACCCGTGTAAAATGGGTGAAGTTCGGGGGGGGGTTCGGATCCCGAGGATCCGAATCCGCTCATCACTATAAAAGAGAGATGTTATTAATAGGAAAGGGGTAAAAACTATGTAT
This sequence comes from Pseudophryne corroboree, assembly GCF_028390025.1. NCBI lineage: Eukaryota > Metazoa > Chordata > Amphibia > Anura > Myobatrachidae > Pseudophryne > Pseudophryne corroboree. The sequence continues at coordinate 114,644,618 of NC_086450.1, forward strand.
AATAATAAACAGATCCTTTGTATAAATTTTTTTGTCTAGTGCCACAAACACCTAAATTAATAAGAATATTTTGTTTTATTTCGGGGACAGGAGCTAGCTTATAACACACCTAATACTTACTTAGAGGTGTGCAACTCTGAATGGAGCATAATGGGTAAAATGGTGCTAAATAGCATGTAAGGATGCTCATAGCACACTGCGGGGCATCATTTTGGGATTTGGTAGCAGATTTTACAGGATTTTGGGGAACTGTGGGAGTATGTGATTAGTGCCTCTTGGATTTATATTACAAGGGAATGTGCATAATATATCATGTGCTCTGCATATAGTGATATAAAATAACTAGTAGGTGGGAATTTAGTGTTAATCTTGAATGGGCTGTATTAGTACTAGAGACTTATATAATACAACCTGAAGGATAAGTGCTAGTCTATAATAATCTATGGTACTATTATGTGGAAAACGAGAAATAAGTGAGGAATTAGTGCTACTTGATCTGGAATAGTGATAAATGAATAAAATATATAAAATATTCTAGAGTGAGCCGATGGATAATCCGTGTGTCAATATTGTATGTAGCAGACATGCTATAACTCCACCATGGCCCACATTGTACAGTACCCAATCTTCTCAAGTGGTGCCCCGCTTGATACTGGTTGGGCCCTACACTGCTTAGCTTCCAAGATCGGGCGAGATTGGGCGTCAGCCAGTGTAGTATGACTGTATCTTGTGGTGGAATGACTCAATCACACAGCAATCTGGTTTTATTAAAATATATTGACATTCTACCATAGAGAGATGTATTGGATCTTCCAACCGAAAACTACACACCCCTTGGGCTTCAACGATGGTTATGAAATTGCACCGTTCCTGTGAAAAGAAGCCACCTCGCCTGTATCCCCCGGTCATTTTATATTATATCGCCATGCACTTGGCACTTTATGTATTCTAACATAACTATAGTCATAGCACTAAGCACGATGTAGAATGTCAATATATTTTAATAAAACCAGATTGCTGTGTGATTGAGTCATTCCACCATGAGATACAGTCATACCACACTGGCTGACACCCAATCTCGCCCGATCTTGGAAGCTAAGTAGTGTAGGGCCCAACCAGTATCAAGCGGGGCACCACTTGAGAAGATTGGGTACTGTACAATGTGGGCCATGGTGGAGTTATAGCATGTCTGCTACATACAATATTGACACACGGATTATCCATCGGCTCACTCTAGAATATTTTATATATTTTATTCATTTATCACTATTCCAGATCAAGTAGCATTAATTCCTCACTTATTTCTCGTTTTCCACATAATAGTACCATAGATTATTATAGACTAGCACTTATCCTTCAGGTTGTATTATATAAATCACTAGTACTAATACAGCACCTTCAAGATTAACACTAAATTCCCACCTACTAGTTATTTTATATCACTATATGCAGAGCACATGATATATTATGCACATTCCCTTGTAATATAAATCCAAGAGGCCCTAATCACATACTCCCACAGTTCCCCAAGATCCTGTAAAAGCTGCTACCAAATCCCAAAATGATGCCCCGCAGTGTGCTATGAGCATCCTTACATGCTATTTAGCACCATTTACCCATTATGCTCCATTCAGAGTTGCACACCTCTAAGTAAGTATTAGGTGTGTTATAAGCTAGCTCCTGTCCCCGAAATAAAACAAAATATTCTTATTAATTTAGGTGTCTGTGTCACTAGACACAAAATCTATACAAAGGATCTGTTTATTTATTATACATATTTTTTTACCCCTTTCCTATAAATAACATCTCTCTTTTATCACTATCCTTATGTCTTAAATTATAGACATATAAAAATTACTAAATCCTTATAATGTATTAATCTGTTTTTTTATTATTTCTTATCGCCTCTGCGAAAGCCGAATGTACTATGGAAATATGTCCAGACCTCTATGGCTACGTAAAGATGGCCGCCGGGATGATTGACAACATGGATCATCCCCTCAGTGAAAGCATTCCGTAAGCTTCGCGGCAACAGGAAGTGTGGCAGGCATAATAGAACAAACCAGCCGGAAGTGGGGCAGCACAGCACCCGAACACAGACGCTGCTTCCGGAAGTGTGGCACAGTGCGCATGCGCCGTGACAAAGTGCGGACACAGGAAGCGGGGCGGAAATGACGCTGAACGCACCCCTGGACTTATTTTATCTGTATCTAAAGTTCTAATGCTCGTTTTCACACCAAACTTGGCCCTGTGAAATTGTTGTCTTAGCATCTACTCTTGGTACTTGCCTATATCCAAATCTTATTGTGACTTACGAAATTCTGCTAACATGCAGTCCTAACAGGAAGTGACATCATAGTTAATTTGTCAATTATCTATGCTATAAATAGAGGTTTTGTTCAGTAGCCCATTACCCCTTGATGAAGTCTGATGGACGAAACGCGTTGGGTGTACCTCAAGTGACTCTCCATTTTTAAAATAAGCATTATTCTATCTTGAGAATTTTTATGCATTTTTATTATTGTATACATTTCCAGCTTTAATTGTATGTGTTTTTTTTAGCTATAACATAGATCTAATTTTCTAAGCCCGTCCTTTTTACCTACCCTTTTTTAAAAATGTTTTAAATTTTTTTTTCTATTATATAAATAAATATCTTACCTGTTTTTATATAAACATGTATCCTTTTAGTCTTCATATTTTTATCCTTAATTTGTAGACACTGTTAGTCGCTAGCACCCCCACCTCTCTTTTACATTCCTAAATCATTAGGCAGCTTATCCCTGCCAAACTTTTGGGAGTCAGCTGACGCCTTATATTTTTAAAGGAGTGTCTACACCTTGGTTTATTTTTAACCCCATATTTTGTCTGCTCACATATACCTGTGGCGCCAGACTCCTACTAGTTTATATATATATATATATATATATATATATATATATCATACATATAAGCGGATTGTCCGGAACCTTCGGGTCCCTAGTGACATTAATGTGTTCTGAATGTGTATGACCATGTACTGAATGCCCCAGTTGTGGATCTACCAGGAAACATTATGGTCGACAGAAAACCTAGTATTCGTCGACAGCAGGAAGTAGTAACCAGGCAAAATAACATTCTTGCAACCCCAAGGGGTCCGAGGGAAGCGTATATATATATATATATATATATATATATATATATCTGTAGCAATAAGCGCAGCACTGGGAGTCTTGACAAAATGCAGTGAAAAAAAATCTCTGTGCTTTATTCTACGTTTCGGGGTCGCAGCCCCTTCGTCAGGATACCATACATTACAAATATACGTGTTTAAATACCTTTAGTGCAAGAAGAGGTTCACACCGCCGTTGCCGCCAGCCACGCTGCCCGGGTCCCGTGTCCTGACGTCACTCCGCCCACAGGAAATGACGCGGCTCCGGTCCGTCCAGCCGGCGTTCTGGGGCTGATGGGATAGAAAACCATGGTAACATACAGAAACAATAACAAATCCGTGATGCAGTGCTATCACAATCAGTACAGTATTGCCACTAAATAAACAACATACAATACTAATCGTTACCATCCATTTTCTACTAGTGCCATAATCCAACAAACATAATGCATATACAAAACATGAAAAATATTAAAAGGACTGACGAATCTGTCCCGCACCTATATTGAGGTCGCTGCTGGAGTGCTACTCCTCTCATAAACTATTCAATCAAGGATATTAGCTAATATCGAAATGCTATATCTGACAAGAGCATATAACATGCCAATATATGACATGCTTCTTGTTCATACCTTAAATGAGCGGAGAAAGCTATACAACAAATTACAGGAAACTTTTAAGACTCATTGCTTCGTTCAAACCCTTAGGATACAAGGTATTCAGGGTATAGATCCATTTAGCTTCAACCTGAAGCAATTGCTTGGACCTATTACCCCCTCGTAATGAGCTTGGGACCTAATCAATTATTTTATAACGGAGGGTAGCCATCCCATGCTTAGCAAGCATGAAATGACGTGCCACCGGTTGGTCACTGGTCCCCGATTTGATGGCCTCCCTTATAGCATACCGATGCTGTGCCATCCTGGTCTTAAAGGCGCAGTCGGTCTTGCCGACATAGGCCAATCCGCAGGGACATGTCAGTAAATATACAACGAACTTAGAGTCACAAGACAGTGGGTACTTGATGGAATATTTTTTACCCGTATGAGGGTGTTGGAATGTGTCCCCCTGTATAAGGTAACTGCACGTTGTGCACCCACTGCATCTGAAACAGCCTTTTCTGCGACTTAGAAAGCTCTTTACTTTATGTTCCTTTCCAAACTTAGATAAATCGGTTTTAACCACAAAATTCCGTATACTCCGCCCTTTCGAGAAACTAGGGAGTAATCTAGATTGAAACGCTTCTCCCAAATCCCTATCTGTAGAAATAATAAGCCACAATTGTTTGGTGCATTTAACAATATCAGGGCTGCTGGTGTTGAATTGCGTTACCCAGGGGAATCTACCCTAAAGTCGCTTTTGTGCCTTGGGTTCTAAGAGTTGCTGTCTTGTTAGGCTCAGAGCTTTCTGTTTGGCTTGCTCCAACAAAACCGGCGGGTACCCTCTCTCTCTGAATAAAGTGGTCATTAACTCTAATTGTTTGTCTCTGTCTGTCTCCAAGTTAGTAATACGGCAGACCCGTACAAACTGAGAGAAGGGCAACCCCCGAGTTGTGGACTTAGGGTGAAAGCTTTCAAATCTCAACAGATTGTTCCTGTCAGTTGACTTGGTATATAATTTAGTATTAATGGCCCCTTCAGATACTGTAATACAAACGTCAAGGAAATTGATCTGTGAGTCACTCATTTCCATGGTGAATTTAACAGGACTGGATGTGGCATTATGCTGATCAATTATGTCTACCAGCTGTGTTCGTGCCCCCTTCCAAAAGATCAACACATCATCTATGAAACGCTGATACAAACATAGTTGGGAAGCAATCATGCTGTTTTCAAAGAATATCTCCCTTTCCACCTCCCACATGAATGAATTAGCGAATGCCGGAGCTACGGCCGACCCCATAGCACAACCAGTACACTGCACATAATAGTTGTTATCATATAGGAAATAGTTATGTGTCAGTGTAAACTCCAGGAGAGAAAGGAAAAACTTAATATCAGGGCCTGTGTACCTTGGGTTATTGGTGATCAGCTGTTCTACCGCCCGTAGATCTGCCCCGTGTGGTATACACGTATAGAGGCTTGTCACGTCTATTGATGCTAACACCACCTCCGAGGGTAATGCCCCCATGCTTTCAAACAGCCGTAATAAAGCGGATGTATCCTTTAAATGTGTAGGAGTACCTTGAATACAGGGTTGCAGGAAACTGTCACAATAAATGGAAATAGCCTCACATAGCGAGCCCCTGGCAGATATGATTGGTCTGCCCGGGGGATTCACCACATCCTTATGAATTTTAGGGATCACGTAGAATATGGGAACCACCGGTCAGTCAACACACAATGTCCTACTGATTGCTGTAGTAATCACATTACTTTCAACCGCCTGCCCCAATAGAAGCTCTAGCTCTTTCTTAAACACACAGGTTGGGTCCCTCGATACCTTAGCATAAGTAGATCTATCTGACAAAAGGCGTTCACACTCTGCCCTATACTTTGCTGTATCCAGTACCACTATACCCCCACCCTTATCAGCCTGTCGTATTATAATGTCCTCTCTCTTGCTCAGTGCTTTCAAAGCCTGGTACTCCTCACCAGTTAGGTTCGGGTAACTCTTCACTTTGTGATCTTGTACAGGTTCTTCAAGCATACGGCTAAAAGTCTTTATGGAGGTATTTAAGGTGTGTGGTTCAAAAGTAGACTTCATCAGTTTTCTCACCTGTTGCGGCAGTGTGCCTACCCCTGCATTCACATCTGCCAAGGTCTCTCTGTGACCCCGAAACGTAGAATAAAGCACAGAGATTTTTTTTCACTGCATTTTGTCAAGACTCCCAGTGCCGCGCTTATTGCTACAGATGTGTATGGGATTCTCCCAGGAGGTGAGGGCACGGGAGCAGTTGCTTTGACCGCTGGGGAGCGGGAGGAGTGCCGGATCATACAGAGACTTGCATATGCTTAGGATTCTGATGCTACAAAGTCCCCGGCTTGGATCAAGGCACCCTTTTTACACCCATTAACCATTCGCAGGAGGAGTTTTTCTTGAGCACTTGCACTTATATTTAAGCACTTTGGATGAGTTTGTTATCTGCACAGCACATTGCACTTTCCGGTACTGCTGAAGATGTCCAGCACCAGTGAGGCTGCAGTTGAGGGAGCTACCCTTTTTCTACAATGTGATACGTATGAAACGTTAAGTTTTTCAGAGGCAGAGGCTGAGAGTATATTATACAAAGGAACAGTGTTTGAAGCTGATGCTGGGACATCCAGTAAGGATGTATATAGAGAGCTACTCAAGCTGAGGAAAAGGGAAACAGACTTCCTCTATCATGCCATGACCTTATCAGACTATCATAGAGCGAAGCAGATACCACGGGGATTCAGGATCCACAATATGCCGACCATAGGCCGTTATGACATCAATTTTTGCAAAAAGTGGATAGCAGTCTTAAATAAGTGCTCAATGGACTTACTGTTATTGGTTATATAGGAGTGCACACGGGAATTAACGTTAACAAGAAACAAGATTGCACTGTTTGAGAATGAGCATAAATTGACTGTAACTCCAGTCCCTGATTGGTTGAATAAACTGACCGAAGAAGTGGAACAATACAAGCTGAATCTTATTAAATTTAAGAAGCAAAAGAAAAATAGGGTTCAGCAGGACTACGATCAGCATAAAGTGTATGCGTGGCTGGGGAACCAGTCGGGAACGCAACGTGGTGGTCATCTTCCAACGTTCAGACAGAGATCCCAGCGCCCCCAATATTCTAGCACCTCAGCCAGCGACATTGATGAGGTTGCCCAGGATACCCCATACAATAGAAGGGAGATCCCTTTAGGGGTGCGTACCCGGGCGATTATCGCAGGAAGAGAAGTGCCCCAACGAGGAGAGGGGGGCAGGCGAAGAGGCAGGCGAGGAGCCAACATCAGCTCGAAACCTCCAAAAATGGGGCACAATTAATATTTGATCTTTCATCTGGCCATATTTCAGACATCGAGGCTAGAGTATTGAGTAGAGGACTTTCCTACATTCCCACTAGATCGGCTGATCCATTTCAACAGAAGATTGAGAACTATAAATTGATAAGGTCGATAAAACTTAAGGAATATTTCTCTAGAGAGACCTTGGCAGATGTGAATGCAGGGGCAGGCACACTGCCGCAACAGGTGAGAAAACTGATGAAGTCTACTTTTGAACCACACACCTTAAATACCTCCATAAAGACTTTTAGTCGTATGCTTGAAGAACCTGTACAAGATCACAAAGTGAGGAGTTACCCGAACCTAACTGGTGAAGAGTACCAGGCTTTGAAAGCACTGAGCAAGAGAGAGGACATTATAATACGACAGGCTGATAAGGGTGGGGTATAGTGGTACTGGATACAGCAAAGTATAGGGCAGAGTGTGAACGCCTTTTGTCAGATAGATCTACTTATGCTAAGGTATCGAGGGACCCAACCTGTGTGTTTAAGAAAGAACTAGAGCTTCTATTGGGGCAGGTGGTTGAAAGTAATGTGATTACTACAGCAATCAGTAGGGCATTGTGTGTTGACTGCCCGGTGGTTCCCATATTCTACGTGATCCCTAAAATTCATAAGGATGCAGTGAATCCCCCGGGCAGACCAATCATATCTGCCAGGGGCTCGCTATGTGAGGCTATTTCCATTTATTGTGACAGTTTCCTGCAACCCTGTATTCAAGGTACTCCTACACATTTAAAGGATACATCCGCTTTATTACGGCTGTTTGAAAGCATGGGGGCATTACCCTCAGAGGTGGTGTTAGCATCAATAGACGTGACAAGCCTCTATTTGTGTATACCACACGGGGCAGGTCAACGGGCGGTAGAACAGCTGATCACCAATAACCCAAGGTACACAGGCCCTGATATTAAGTTTTTCCTTTCTCTCCTGGAGTTTACACTGACACATAACTATTTCCTATATGATAACAACTATTATGTGCAGTGTACTGGTTGTGCTATGGGGTCGGCCGTAGCTCCGGCATTCGCTAATTCATTCATGTGGGAGGTGGAAAGGGAGATATTCTTTGAAAACAGCATGATTGCTTCCCAACTATGTTTGTATCAGCGTTTCATAGATGATGTGTTGATCTTTTGGAAGGGGGCACGAACACAGCTGGTAGACATCATTGATCAGCATAATGCCACATCCAGTCCTGTTAAATTCACCATGGAAATGAGTGACTCACAGATCAATTTCCTTGACGTTTGTATTACAGTATCTGAAGGGGCCATTAATACTAAATTATATACCAAGTCAACTGACAGGAACAATCTGTTGAGATTTGATAGCTTTCCCCCTAAGTCCACAACTCGGGGGTTGCCCTTCTCTCAGTTTGTACGGGTCTGCCGTATTACTAACTTGGAGACAGACAGAGACAAACAATTAGAGTTAATGACCACTAAATTCAGAGAGAGAGGGTACCCGCCGGTTTTGTTGGAGCAAGCCAAACAGAAAGCTCTGAGCCTAACAAGACAGCAACTCTTAGAACCCAAGGCACAAAAGCGACTTAAGGGTAGATTCCCCTGGGTAACGCAATTCAACACCAGCAGCCCTGATATTGTTAAATGCACCAAACAATTGTGGCCTATTATTTCTACAGATAGGGATTTGGGAGAAGCGTTTCAATCTAGATTACTCCCTAGTTTCTCGAAAGGGCGGAGTATACGGGATTTTGTGGTTAAAACCGATTTATCTAAGTTTGGAAAGGAACATAAAGTAAAGAACTTTCTAAGTCGCAGAAAAGGCTGTTTCAGATGCAGTGGGTGCACAACGTGCAGTTACCTTATACAGGGGGACACATTCCAACACCCTCATACGGGTAAAAAATATTCCATCAAGTACCCACTGTCTTGTGACTCTAAATTCGTTGTATATTTACTGACATGTCCCTGCGGATTGGCCTATGTCGGCAAGACCGACTGCGCCTTTAAGACCAGGATGGCACAGCATCGGTATGCTATAAGGGAGGCCATCAAATCAGGGACCAGTGACCAACCGGTGGCACGCCATTTCATGCTTGCTAAGCATGGGATGGCTACCCTCCGTTATAAAATAATTGATCAGGTCCCGAGCTCATTACGAGGGGGTAATAGGTCCAAGCAATTGCTTCAGGTTGAAGCTAAATGGATCTATACCCTGAATACCTTGTATCCTAAGGGTTTGAACGAAGCGATGAGTCTTAAAAGTTTCCTGTAATTTGTTGTATAGCTTTCTCCGCTCATTTAAGGTATGAACAAGAAGCATGTCATATATTGGCATGTTATATGCTCTTGTCAGATATAGCATTTCGATATTAGCTAATATCCTTGATTGAATAGTTTATGAGAGGAGTAGCACTCCAGCAGCGACCTCAATATAGGTGCGGGACAGATTCGTCAGTCCTTTTAATATTTTTCATGTTTTGTATATGCATTATGTTTGTTGGATTATGGCACTAGTAGAAAATGGATGGTAACGATTAGTATTGTATGTTGTTTATTTAGTGGCAATACTGTACTGATTGTGATAGCACTGCATCACGGATTTGTTATTGTTTCTGTATGTTACCATGGTTTTCTATCCCATCAGCCCCAGAACGCCGGCTGGACGGACCGGAGCCGCGTCATTTCCTGTGGGCGGAGTGACGTCAGGACCCGGGACCCGGGCAGCGTGGCTGGCGGCAGCGGCGGTATGAACCTCTTCTTGCACTAAAGGTATTTAAACGCGTATATTTGTAATGTATGGTATCCTGACGAAGGGGCTGCGACCCCGAAATGTAGAATAAAGCACAGAGATTTTTTTTCACTGCATTTTGTCAAGACACCCAGTGCCGCGCTTATTGCTACAGATGTGTATGGGATTCTCCCAGGAGGTGAGGGCAAGGGAGCAGTTGCTTTGACCGCTGGGGAGCGGAAGGAGTGCCGGATCTTACAGAGACATATATATATATATATAAAATGTAATAACACTCCCCCACCTATGCTACCATGTCTGTGTTAGAGCTACAGGCCCATGGAACCATACCATACATATAAGTATATATACAGGTACAAGGCAGTTACAGCATGTTAATTTACACCCAGTAATAACGGTTGGTGCTGACAGGGTCACCCACATACTACTGTGTCTCCCATACAGTGTTTACTTTTGACAAACATACAACTACCGACCTGTTGATACTGCATCTACGGACTCAAGTACCGTCAGGCGTCGGCGATTCCGACAGTGATCCCCACAGCTGTTTGTGACAGAGCACTCACGCATGTCGACAAATGTTGACTAAAAAGCTATAGTGGGTAGGTATATCTGATAGGGAACACACAGAGAAATATGCACAACAAAGATTATACGCCCATTTCTAAACTAGTGCTATATATCCCACAATATAACACTAAAAAACTCTGTGCCCCCCCCCCCCCCCCCCTCGTTTGTACTGTACACCTTTTTGGCGGGGACAGAGAGAAAAATGACGCTTTACCTTGTTGTGAGGGCTAAGCCCCGCCCCATTTCGGCACGCTTCAGCCTCATTAAAATAAAGTTTATTATGCAGGCAGGGGACCGTATATAGTGTCTAGGCACTATATTATATACCTCAACAGAAAACATATATATTGCTGTCCAGGGCGCCCCCCCCCCTCCCTGCGCCCTGCACCATTGTAACCGTTGGTGTGTGTGGGAGCAATGGCGTTCAGCGTGACCGCTGCAGTATACTGGCGGGGGTGTACTCAGTGACCGGGCCCCGAATCTGCTTGTCAGTGTAACCAAGGCCCTCAGTAACTGCTGCCCAGGGCGCTCCCCCCCAGCGCCCTGTGAGTGCCGTTGGTGTGGGAGCAGGGAGCGCAGCGCTACCGTTGCGCTTACCTCGGTTACTGAAGTCTTCTGCCGTCTGACGTCTTCTGTTCTTCTTATACTCACCCGGCTTCTTTCTTCTGGCTTCTGTGAGGGGGGTGACGGCGCAGCTCCGGGAACAAGCAGCTAGGCGCACCAAGTGATCGAACCCTCTGGAGCTAATGGTGTCCAGTAGCCTAAGAAGCAGAGCCCTTGAACTAAGAAGAAGTAGGCCTGACTTTTCTCCCCTCAGTCCCACGATGCAGGGAGACTGTAGCCAGCGGGTCTCCCTGAAAATAAAAAACCTAACAATAAAATATTTAGAGAAACTCTGTAGAGCTCCCCTAGTGTGTGTCCAGTCACTCCTGGGCACAGAGTCTAACTGAGGTCTGGAGAAGGGGCATAGAGGGAGGAGCCAGTTCACACCCATTCAAAGTCTTATAGTGTGCCCATGTCTCCTGCGGATCCCGTCTATACCCCATGGTCCTTACGGAGTCCCCAGCATTCTCTAGGACATATGAGAAATAACATTTTTGCGATCCCGAGGGGTCTGAGAGAAATCAATTCTATGAATAGGACTCCCTCCATAAATATTATCACATCTGTGATCGTGCCACAGACCTACGTAACCTTACTATACATATATATATACATATAGGTATAGCTCTTTCTGATATGCATCACATTATCATGTAAATTTTCACCCAGAAAGATATTGTTGGTGCCGACAGGGTCACCCCCCACTTCTGTGTCTCCCATATAGTTTTCTCTTAGGAAAAATATACCTTTACTGACATGTTGTTATTAATTTACATGTACCAAGTACTATTAGGAGCTGACAGCGCTGACATAGGGGGTAATTCCAAGTTGATCGCAGCATTTAGCAGTTGGGCAAAACCATGTGCACTGCAGGGGGGGGCAGATATAACATTTGCAGAGAGAGATAGATTTGGGTGTGTTGAGTTCATTCTGCAATCTAAATTGCAGTGTAAAAATAAAGCAGCCAGTATTTACCCTGCACAGAAACAAAATAACCCACCCAAATCTAACTCTCTCTGCAAATGTTATATCTGCCCCTCCTGCAGTGCACATGGTTTTGCCCAACTGCTAAAAAATTTCCTGCTGCGATCAACTTGGAATTACCCCCATAGTCATTCCCTTTGTGGCAGAGCACTCAGCCTCAGATATGCCGACACACGTGTACCAAACACCCACTGACATTAAACTGGCTATAAGGGATAGACCCCAGTACATTCTGTCATGGAAACACAGAAGGAGTTTACAAGCTCATTTCCACAGCGCTCATGATATAGTGTGCTTTTATGTTTAACTTATATTGCACCAAACAACTGTGCCCCCCCCCCCCTCTTTTTTCACTCTGATCTGTACAGCAGTGTTTTAGAAGGACCAGTGTCTCTGTGAGGAGAAAATGGCACTGAAATGAGCTGTGAGGGGGAAGCCCCACCCCCTCAATGGCGCGCTTCAGTCCCGCTTATTTCTATATATTTATACTTGCGGGGGTCTGTATTTAGTGCCCAGGCACTGTATACACTTTATGCCAGTTGCTTATGAGGTTTTATGCTGCCCAGGTTGCCCCCCCTGCGCCCTGCACCCTGTAGTGCCGTTCTGTATGTGGGAGCATGGCGCGCAGCGCGGCCGCTGCGCGGTACCTCAAAGCCGTCACTGCAATCTTCTGCCGTCACTGAAGTCTTCTGATCTTCTTCTACTCACCCGACTTCTGGCTCTGCAAGGGGGGTGACAGCGCGGCTCCGGGAACGAGCATCTAGGCGTACCTAGCGATCAGACCCTCTGAAGCTAATGGTGTCCAGTAGCATAAGAAGCAGAGCCTTGAAACGCACAGAAGTAGGTCTGCTTCTCTCCCCTCAGTCCCACGATGCAGGGAGCCTGTTGCCAGCAGGTCTCCCTGAAAATAATAAACCTAACATAAAGTCTTTTCAGAGAAACTCAGTAGAGCTCGCCTGTGTGTGACCAGTCTCACTGGGCACAGAATCTAAACTGGAGTCTGGAGGAGGGGCATAGAGGGAGGAGCCAGTTCACACCCATTCAAAGTCTTAAAGTGTGCCCATGTCTCCTGCGGATCCCGTCTATACTCTATACCCCATGGTTCTTGAAGCATCCCCAGCATCCTCTAGGGCGTATGAGAAAATAAGATTTTACTTACCGGTAAATCTATTTCTCGTAGTCCGTAGAGGATGCTGGGGACTCAGTAAGGACCATGGGGACAGACGGGCTCCGCAGGAGACATGGGCACTTTAAGAAAGAATTTAGTTCCTGGTGTGCACTGGCTCCTCCCTCTATGCCCCTCCTCCAGACCTCAGTTAGAGAAACTGCCCAGAGGAGATGGACAGTACAAGGAAAGGATTTTGTTAATCCAAGGGCAAGATTCATACCAGCCCACACCATTCACACCGTATAACTTGTGATAACTACCCAGTTAACAGTATGAAAACAACATATCATCAGTGCAAGACCGATGCAACTATAACGTAACCCTTATTGAAGCAATAACTATATACAAGTATTGCAGAAGAAGTCCGCACTTGGGACGGGCGCCCAGCATCCTCTATGGACTACGAGAAATAGATTTACCGGTAAGTAAAATCTTATTTTCTATAACGTCCTAGAGGATGCTGGGGACTCTGTAAGGACCATAGGGATTATACCAAATCTCCCAAACGAGCAGGAGAGTGCGGATTACTCTGCAGCACCGATTGAGCAAACATGAGGTCCTCCTCAGCCAGGGTATCAAACCTATAGAATTTTGCAAAAGTGTTTGAACCCGACCAAGTAGCAGCTCGACACAGCTGTAGTGCCGAGAACCCCCGGGCAGCCGCCCAAGAAGAGCACACCTTCCTAGTGGATTGGGCCTTGACCGATTTTGGTAACGGCAATCCAGCCGTAGAATGCGCTTGCTGAATCGTGTTACAAATCCAGCGAGCAATAGTTTGCTTTGAAGCAGGGGCACCAATCTTGTTGGATGCATACAGGACAAACAGCGCTTCAGTATTCCTGACTCTAGCCGTTCTGGCCACGTAAATTTTCAAAGCCCTGACCACATCAAGTAACTCGGAATCCTCCAAGTCACGTGTAGCCACAGGCACCACAATAGGTTGGTTCATATGAAAAGATGATACCACTTTCGGCAGAAATTGCGAACGGGTCCGCAATTCTGCTCTATCCATATGGAAAACCAGATAGGGGCTTTTATGTGACAAAGCCGCTAATTCTGACACACGTCTAGCCGAAGCCAAGGCTAATAACATGACCACCTTCCACGTGAGATATTTTAACTCCGCCGTTTTAAGTGGTTCAAACCAATGTGACTTTAGGAAACTTAACACCACGTTAAGATCCCAAGGTGCCACCGGAGGCACAAAAGGAGGCTGAATACGCAGCACTCCTTTTACAAACGTCTGAACTTCTGGTAGAGAAGCCAACTCTTTTTGAAAGAAAATGGATAGGGCCGAAATCTGAACCTTAATGGAGCCTAAGTTTTAGGCCCAAATTCACTCCAGTTTGTAGGAAGTGAAGGAAACGGCCCAGACGGAATTCTTACGTAGGAGCATTCCTGGCCTCACACCAAGAAACATATTTTCGCCATATACGGTGATAATGTTAAGATGTCACGTCCTTCCTAGCCTTTATCAGCGTAGGAATGACCTCATCCGGAATGCCTTTTTCCGCTAGGATCCGGCGTTCAACCGCCATGCCGTCAAACGCAGCCGCGGTAAGTCTTGGAACAGACATGGGCCCTGTTGCAACAGGTCCTGCCTTAGAGGAAGAGGCCACGGATTTTCTGTAAGCATTTCCTGCAGATCCGGATACCAGATCCTTCGTGGCCAATCTGGAACAATGAGGATTGTTCTCACTCCTCCTTTTTCTTATTATTCTCAACCCTTGGGTATGAGAGGAAGAGGAGGAAATACATAGACTGACTGGAACACCCACGGTGTCACTAGGGCGTCTACCGCTACTGCCTGAGGGTCTCTTGACCAGGCGCAATAACTCTGCAGCTTTTTGTTGAGGCGGGACGCCATCCTGTCTATCTGTGGCAGTCCCCACCGAACTGCTATCTGTGCGAAGACTTCCTGATGAAGTCTCCACTCTCCAGGACGTATGTCTGGTGAGGAAGTCTGCTTCCCAGTTGTTCACTTCCGGAATGAACACTGCTGACAGTGCTCTTACATGATTCTCCGCCCAGCGAAGAATTCTGGTGGCTTTCGCCATCGCCACTCTGCTCCTTGTGCCGCCTTGGCGGTTTACATGAGCTACTGCGGTGACATTGTCTGACTGGATCAGAACCGGTTGGTCGCGAAGAAAGGTCTCCGCTTGATGTAGGGCGTTGTATATGGCCTTTAGTTCCAATATGTTGATGTGAAGACAAGTCTCTTGACTTGACCAAAGACCTTGGAAATTTCTTCCCTGTGTGACTGCTCCCCAGCCTCGGAGGCTCGCGTCCGTGGTCACCAGGATCTAGTCCTGAATGCCGAATCTGCGGCCCTCTAGAAGGTGAGCACGCTGCAGCCACCACAGGAGAGATACCCTGGCCCTGGGGGATAGGGTGATCAACTGATGAATCTGT
This sequence comes from Pseudophryne corroboree, assembly GCF_028390025.1. Lineage (NCBI taxonomy): Eukaryota > Metazoa > Chordata > Amphibia > Anura > Myobatrachidae > Pseudophryne > Pseudophryne corroboree. Next base: position 114,660,203 of record NC_086450.1, read on the forward strand.
AGATGTGACCCGGATCACTTGTCCAGTAGGTCCCATTGGAAAGTCCTTGCATGGAACCTGCTGAAGGGAATGTTTCTCCCAGGACTCGAGTGCCGTGATGCACTGACACCTGTCTTGGTTTAAATAGGTCCCTGACTAGAGTCATGAGTTCCTGGGCCTTTTCTATCTGAAGGTAAACCCATTTCTGGTCTGTATCCAGAATCATACCCAAGAAGGGCAGATGAGTTATAGGAACCAACTGTGACCTCAGGAAATTGAGAATCCAGCCGTGTTGCTATGACACCTTCAGCGAAAGTGACATGCTGTTCAACAACTGCTCTTTTGATCTCGCCCTTATTAGGAGATCGTCCAAGTGTGAGACAACTGTGACTTCTTGCTTGCATAGGAGCACCATTATTTCCGCCAATTACCCTGAAATTGGTCATGACAATCCTGTACCGCAATTGTCAGGTACGCCTGATGGGGTGGATAAATGGGAACATGAAGGTATGCAGCCTTTATGTTTAGATACACCATCAAATCCCCCCGTTCCAGGCTGCGATGATCGCTCTGGGCGATTCCACTTTAAATTTGAACCTTTTCCTGTATAGGTTCAGAGATTTTAATTTTAAAAATAGGTCTGACCGAACCGTACGGTTTCGGGACTACAGCCAAGGTTGCAGGAGGGGAACCTTGAGCACCACCTGTTGGAGATACAATGTGTGAATTGTATTTAATATTATCTCCCTTCCTGGGGGAGAAGCCGGTAGGTCCGATAAGGAAAAACTGGCGAGGAGGCACCTTTCGAATTCCAGCTTGTAACCCTGAGAAACAATTTTTTATTGCCCCGGGAACCACCTGTGAGTGAACTCAGATGTGGCTGAAGAGTCGAAGATGTGCTCCCACTGGGGCGGACTCCCTTATCGGAGCTCCAGCATCATGCGTTGGATGTAATAGAAGCCGGGGAGGACTTCTGTTCCTGGGAACTAGCTGTGCCCTGTACCCTTACCTCTGGTAAGAAAGGACGCTCCTCGTACTTTCTTGTTATTCTGCGACCAAAAGGACTGCATTTGATAATGTCGTGCTTTCTTAGGCTGTGAGGGAATATAAGGCAAAAGATCAGAATTACCAGCTATAGCTGTGGAGACCAGGTCCGAGAGCCCTTCTCCACACAATTCCTCTGCCTTGTAAGGTAAACCTTCCATATGCCTCTTTTAGTCGGCATCACCTGTCCATTGCATGTTCCACAGGACACTTCTAGCAGAAATCGACATAGCGTTGACTCTAGAACTCAGTAGACTAATGTCTCTTTGGGCATGTTTTATATATATATAGAAGACAGCATCTTTTATATATATATATATATATATATATATATATATATAAAATAAGATTTTACTTACCGATAAATCTATTTCTCGTAGTCCGTAGTGGATGCTGGGGACTCCGTCAGGACCATGGGGAATAGCGGCTCCGCAGGAGACAGGGCACAAAAGTAAAAGCTTTAGGATCAGGTGGTGTGCACTGGCTCCTCCCCCTATGACCCTCCTCCAAGCCTCAATTAGGATACTGTGCCCGGACGAGCGTACACAATAAGGAAGGATTTTGAATCCCGGGTAAGACTCATACCAGCCACACCAATCACACTGTACAACCTGTGATCTGAACCCAGTTAACAGCATGATAACAGCGGAGCCTCTGAAAAGATGGCTCACAACAATAATAACCCGATTTTTGTAACAATAACTATGTACAAGTATTGCAGACAATCCGCACTTGGGATGGGCGCCCAGCATCCACTACGGACTACGAGAAATAGATTTATCGGTAAGTAAAATCTTATTTTCTCTGACGTCCTAGTGGATGCTGGGGACTCCGTCAGGACCATGGGGATTATACCAAAGCTCCCAAACGGGCGGGAGAGTGCGGATGACTCTGCAGCACCGAATGAGAGAACTCCAGGTCCTCTTTAGCCAGGGTATCAAATTTGTAGAATTTTACAAACGTGTTCTCCCCCGACCACGTAGCTGCTCGGCAGAGTTGTAATGCCGAGACCCCTCGGGCAGCCGCCCAGGATGAGCCCACCTTCCTTGTGGAATGGGCCTTGACAGATTTAGGCTGTGGCAGGCCTGCCACAGAATGTGCAAGTTGAAATGTGCTACAAATCCAACGAGCAATCGTCTGCTTAGAAGCAAGAGCACCCAGTTTTTTGGGTGCATACAGGATAACAGCGAGTCAGTTTTCCTGACTCCAGCCATCCTGGAAACCTATATTTTCAGGGCCCTGACAACATCTAGCAACTTGGAGTCCTCCAAGTCCCTAGTAGCCGCAGGTACCACAATAAGCTGATTCAGGTGAAACGCTGACACCACCTTAGGAAGAAACTGGGGACGAGTCCGCAGCTCTGCCCTGTCCGAATGGACAATCAGATATGGCTTTTGTGAGACAAAGCCGCCAATTCTGACACTCGCCTGGCCGAGGCCAGGGCCAACAGCATGGTCACTTTTCATGTGAGATATTTCAAATCCACAGATTTGAGCGGTTTAAAATGTGATTCGAGGAATCCCAGAACTACGTTGAGATCCCACAGTGCCACTGGAGGCACAAAAAGGGGGTTGTATATGCAATACTCCCTTGACAAACTTCTGGACTTCAGGAACTGAAGCCAATTCTTTCTGGAAGAAAATTGACAGGGCCGAAATTTGAACCTTAATGGACCCCAATTTGAGGCCCATAGACACTCCTGTTTGCAGGAAATGCAGGAATCGACCGAGTTGAAATTTCTTCGTGGGGCCTTCCTGGCCTCACACCACGCAACATATTTTCGCCACATGTGGTGATAATGTTTTGCGGTCACCTCCTTCCTGGCTTTGACCAGGGTAGGAATGACCTCTTCCGGAATGCCTTTTTCCCTTAGGATCTGGCGTTCCACCGCCATGCCGTCAAACGCAGCCGCGGTAAGTCTTGGAACAGACCTGGTACTTGCTGAAGCAAGTCCCTTCTTAGCGGCAGAGGCCATGAGTCCTCTGTGAGCATTTCTTGAAGTTCCGGGTGCCACGTCCTTCTTGGCCAATCCGGAGCCACGAGTATAGTTCTTACTCCTCTACGTCTTATAATTCTCAGTACCTTGGTCCTGAGAAGCAGAGGAGGGAACACATACACCGACTGGTACACCCACGGTGTTACCAGAACGTCCACAGATATTGCTTGAGGGTCTCTTGACCTGGCGCAATACCTGTCCAGTTTTTTGTTCAGGCGGGACGCCATCATGTCCACCTTTGGTCTTTCCCAACGGTTCACAATCATGTGGAATACTTCCCGATGAAGTCCCCACTCTCCCGGGTGGAGGTCGTGCCTGCTGAGGAAGTCTGCTTCCCAGTTGTCCACTCCCGGAATGAACACTGCTGACAGTGCTATCACATGATTTTTCGCCCAGCGAAGAATCCTTGCAGTTTCTGCCATTGCCCTCCTGCTTCTTGTGCCGCCCTGTCTGTTTACATGGGCGACTGCCGTGATGTTGTCCCACTGGATCAATACCGGCTGACCTTGAAGCAGAGGTCTTGCTAAACTTAGAACATTGTAAATTGCCCTTAGCTCCAGTATATTTATGTGGAGAGAAGTCTCCAGACTTGATCACACTCCCTGGAAATATTTTCCCTGTGTGACTGCTCCCCAGCCTCTCAGGCTGGCATCCGTGGTCACCAGGACCCAGTCCTGAATGCCGAATCTGCGGCCCTTTAGTAGATGAGCACTCTGCAGCCACCGCAGAAGAAACACCCTTGTCCTTGGAGACAGGGTTATCCGCTGATGCATCTGAAGATGCGATCCGGACCATTTTTCCAGCAGATCCCACTGAAAAGTTCTTGCGTGAAATCTACCGAATGGAATCACTTCGTAAGAAGCCACCATTTTTCCCAGGACCCTTGTGCAATGATGCACTGACACTTTTCCTGGTTTTAGGAGGTTCCTGACTAGCTCGGATAACTCCCTGGCTTTCTTCTCCGGGAGAAACACCTTTTTCTGGACTGTGTCCAGAATCATCCCTAGGAACAGCAGACGTGTCGTCGGAAACAGCTGCGGTTTTGGAATATTTAGAATCCACCCGTGCTGTCGTAGAACTACTTGAGATAGTGCTACTCCGACCTCCAACTGTTCTCTGGACCTTGCCCCTATCAGGAGATCGTCCATTTTCTTTGAAGAAGAATCATCATTTCGGCCATTACCTTGGTAAGGACCCGGGGTGCCGTGGACAATCCAACCGGCAGCGTCTGAAACTGATAGTGACAGTTCTGTACCACGAACCTGAGGTACCCTTGGTGAGAAGGGCAAATTGGGACATGGAGGTAAGCATCCCTGATGTCCCGGGACACCATATAGTCCCCTTCTTCCTGGTTCGCTATCACTGCTCTGAGTGACTCCATCTTGATTTGAACCCTTGTATGTAAGTGTTCAACTATTTCAGATTTAGAATAGGTCTCACCGAGCCGTCTGGCTTCAGTACCACAATATAGTGTGGAATAATACCCCTTTCCTTGTTGTAGGAGGGGTACTTTGATTATCACCTGCTGGGAATACAGCTTGTGAATTGTTTCCACTACTGCCTCCCTGTCGGAGGGAGACGTTGGTAAAGCAGACTTCAGGAACCTGCGAGGGGGAGACGTCTCGAATTTCCAATCTGTACCCCTGGGATACTACTTGTAGGATCCAGGGGTCCACTTGCGAGTGAGCCCACTGCGTGCTGAAACTCTTGAGACGACCACCCCACCGCACCCGAGTCCGCTTGTACGGCCCCAGCGTCATGCTGAGGACTTGGCAGAAGCGGTGGAGGGCTTCTGTTTCTGGGAATGGGCTGCCTGCTGCAGTCTTCTTCCCTTTCCTCTATCCCATGGCAGATATGACTGGCCTTTTGCCCGCTTGCCCTTATGGGGACGAAAGGACTGAGGCTGAAAAGACGTTGTCTTTTTCTCCTTTATACGGCAATACTTCCATGTGCCGTTTGGAATCCGCATCACCTGACCACTGTCGTGTCCATAAACAACTTCTGGCAGATATGGACATCGCACTTACTCTTGATGCCAGAGTGCAAATATCTCTCTGTGCATCTCGCATATATAGAAATGCATCCTTTAAATGCTCTATAGTCAATAAAATACTGTCCCTGTCAAGGGTATCAATATTTTCAGTCAGGGAATCCGACCAAGCCACCCCAGCGCTGCACATCCAGGCTGAGGCGATCGCTGGTCGCAGTATAACACCAGTATGTGTGTATATACTTTTTAGGATATTTTCCAGCCTCCTATCAGCTGGCTCCTTGAGGGCGGCCCTATCTGGAGACAGTACCGCCACTTGTTTTGATAAGCGTGTGAGCGCCTTATCCACCCTAAGGGGTGTTTCCCATCGCGCCCTAACTTCTGTCGGGAAAGGGTATACCGCCAATAATTTTCTATCGGGGAAAACCCACGCATCATCACACACTTCATTTAATTTATCTGATTCAGGAAAAACTACAGGTAGTTTTTTCACACTCCACATAATACCCTTTTTTGTGGTACTTGTAGTATCAGAAATATGTAACACCTCCTTCATTGCCCTTAACAAGTAACGTGTGGCCCTAAAGGAAAATACGTTTGTTTCTTCACCGTCGACACTGGAGTCAGTGTCCGTGTCTGTGTCGACCGACTGAGGTAAAAGGACGTTTTAACGCCCCTGACGGTGTTTGAGACGCCTGGACAGGTACTAATTGGTTTGCCGGCCGTCTCATGTCGTCAACCGACCTTGCAGCGTGTTGACATTATCACGTAATTCCTTAAATAAGCCATCCATTCCGGTGTCGACTCCCTAGAGAGTGACATCACCATTACAGGCAATTGCTCCGCCTCCTCACCAACATCGTCCTCATACATGTCGACACACACGTACCGACACACAGCACACACACAGGGAATGCTCTGATAGAGGACAGGACCCCACTAGCCCTTTGGGGAGACAGAGGGAGAGTTTGCCAGCACACACCAAAAACGCTATAATTATACAGGGACAACCTTTATATAAGTGTTTTTCCGTTATAGCATTTTAATATATATAGTCATATCGCCAAATAAGTGCCCCCCCTCTCTGTTTTAACCCTGTTTCTGTAGTGCAGTGCAGGGGAGAGCCTGGGAGCCTTCCCACCAGCATTTCTGTGAGGGAAAATGGCGCTGTGTGCTGAGGAGAATAGGCCCCGCCCCCTTTTCTGCGGGCTTCTTCTCCCGTTTTTCTGAGACCTGGCAGGGGTTAAATACATCCATATAGCCCCCAGGGGCTATATGTGATGTATTTTTAGCCAGAATAAGGTACTATCATTGCTGCCCAGGGCGCCCCCCCCAGCGCCCTGCACCCTCAGTGACCGCTGCTATGAAGTGTGCTGACAACAATGGCGCACAGCTGCAGTGCTGTGCGCTACCTTATGAAGACTGAAAAGTCTTCTGCCGCCGGTTTCTGGACCTCTTCACTTTTCGGCATCTGCAAGGGGGTCGGCGGCGCGGCTCCGGGACGAACCCCAGGGTGAGACCTGTGTTCCGACTCCCTCTGGAGCTAATGGTGTCCAGTAGCCTAAGAAGCCAATCCATCCTGCACGCAGGTGAGTTCACTTCTCTCCCCTAAGTCCCTCGATGCAGTGAGCCTGTTGCCAGCAGGACTCACTGAAAATAAAAAACCTAACAAAACTTTTACTCTAAGCAGCTCTTTAGGAGAGCCACCTAGATTGCACCCTTCTCGGCCGGGCACAAAAATCTAACTGAGGCTTGGAGGAGGGTCATAGGGGGAGGAGCCAGTGCACACCACCTGATCCTAAAGCTTTTACTTTTGTGCCCTGTCTCCTGCGGAGCTGCTATTCCCCATGGTCCTGACGGAGTCCCCAGCATCCACTAGGACGTCAGAGAAATATATATATATAGTACTAGGGTCAATACCATGGTATCCTTATCTAGGGTTTCAATCTCTGCTGATAAGGTATCTGTCCACGCTGCTACAGCGCTATAAACCCATGCCGACACAATCGCCGGTCTGAGTAGTGTACCAGAATGTGTGTAAATGGACTTCAAAGTACTTTTACTGCATGCTATCTGCAGGATCCCTGAGGATAGCTGTTAAGTCATCACTACCTTTTGGGTAAACTTGACAAAGCTTTGTCCACCCTAGGGGAAGATTCCCATCGTATCCTGGCCCTAGTAGGAAAAGGATACTCCCTGAGAATTCTTTTTTGGGAAGCTGCAGCTTCTTGTCTGGAGATTCCCGCTCTTTTTCTTCATGAAAGGAGGGAAATTTACCTCAGCTTTCTTCCCCTTAAACATGTGTACCCTCGTGTCAGGGACAGATGAGTCATCAGTCATATGCAAAACATCTTTTATTCCAATAATCATATATTGAATACTTTTCTGCCAGTTTTGGCTTTTCTTCTCATACTCACCCGGCTTCTATCTTCCGGCTCTGCGAGGGGGACGGCGGCGCGGCTTCGGGACGGACGGCGAGGGTGAGATCCTGCGTACCAATCCCTCTGGAGCTAATGGTGTCCAGTAGCCTAAGAAGCAGGACCTAGCTTCAGAGAGTAGGGCTGCTTCTCTCCCCTCAGTCCCTCGATGCAGGGAGTCTGTTGCCAGCAGAGCTCCCTGAAAATAACAAACCTAACAAAATACTTTCTATCAGTAAACTCAGGAGAGCTCACTGAAAAGCACCCAGCTCGTCTGGGCACAGTATCAAACTGAGGTCATGAGGAGGGGCATAGAGGGAGGAGCCAGTGCACACCAGGAACTAAATTCATTCTTAAAGTGCCCATGTCTTCTGCGGAGCCCGTCTATCCCCATGGTCCTTACAGAGTCCCCAGCATCCTCTAGGACGTTAGAGAAATATAATTACAGATGCTGATGGAAATAGTTCACCCTCTTCAGACTCTGGTGTGGCAGTCCGAGGGAGGGAGGTGAAACCTGTCCAGGACAAACTCCAGTAAGGGGTAGTACCAGAGCGAGGTCTTGTAAACCTGGGAGGAACCAGCTCCAGACCTTTTTGTCTGTTCCATTTTTTGGTGTTCTTTGAGAAACACCGTACGCAGGTTCTCTATCTTTTTCTTTACTTAATCCACTAGCTCCTCCAAGGCCGCACTCCGCTGCACTTTATCTAAATACCCCTTTGTTTTGACCTTCCATAGACATTCATGGCCACGGTACATGTCTAGTAGGCCGGTGATAAAGTTTATGTCTTGATCCAGAGACATATCTATAAGCATATATTTTCTGTTTCAAAATGGTTTTACTTAAGGGATATGGTTAAACGGTTAAATGGTTATATGATTATATGTTTATGTCGTATATGGTTAAATTTGGATAATATATGGTTTTAAAATAAAGTTTTTTTTCTTTTTCAAAATGGTTTTACTTAAGTTTAAAAATATACTTTCAAAATGTTTTGATATACTGTATGGTGACATTTGGATAATATATGGTTTTAAAATAAAGTTGTTTTTTGAAAATAGTTTCCTCATTACACAAACACAAACATCAATGGTGCAGCATTGGGGTACAGTGGCAGTGATAACACATGGCCATTAGGGGGTTAAAATAACTTTGTGGACACAGAAACACAAGGCGCAGCATTGGGGTACTGTGTCGGTGAAAACACATGGCCATTAGGGGGTTAAAATAACTTTGGGGACACAGAAACACAAGGTACAGCATTGGGGTACTGTGTCGGTGAAAACACATGGCCATTAGGGGGTTTTAAAATTACTTTGGGCCCACAGAAATGAATAAAATGTGAACAATAATTTAGAATACATTGGTGGTCAGTGTGATTACATTGGTGGACAGTGTGCTGGGTGGACAGTGATATTGGTGGTCAGTGTGTATTAAATACATACTTGGGGCAATGAAATCCAATCAAACCGATGCGCTCTCCTTCCCCTGCTGCTGCTGCTGCCGCTGATGGGAGTGTCCTGAGAATGCCAGTCAAACTTCCTACAATATATTGCATGTGATATATCGCAGGCACAAAAAAACACACCTTTTTCCATACGATTCCATGCGATTATGATACAGTATATCACGAGTGCAGCACTTGCGACCTAGGAGCTCTGATCCGACACTCACGGGAACGCGCATTGGATCAGATCGGATGGAAAACACATCCGATTTGACACTTTTCATCCGATATATCGGACCGAAAGGTTGAAATCGCATGTAATCGGGCATTATCGTTCTAGTGTATGGGGCCCTTTACCAATTCAGTTGCAGCCAGTTCCTCAAGGGCAAGGATTGGTCCCAGTCTGTGACTGTGTAATCATTCTGTAAGGATAATGGCCCTCATTCCGAGTTGATCACCTGCTAGCTAGTGATGTGCACCGGAAATTTTTCGGGTTTTGTGTTTTGGTTTTGGGTTTGGTTCCGCGTCCGTGTTTTGGGTTCGGACGCGTTTTGGCAAAACATCACCGGAAATTTTTTTGTCGGATTCGGGTGTGTTTTGGATTCGGGTGTTTTTTTCAAAAAACACTAAAAAACAGCTTAAATCATAGAATTTGGGGGTCAATTTGATCCCATAGTATTATTAACCTCAATAACCATAATTTCCACTCATTTTCAGTCTATTCTGAACACCTCACAATATTATTTTTAGTCCTAAAATTTGCACCGAGGTCGCTGGATGGCTAAGCTAAGCGACACAAGTGGCCGACACAAACACCTGGCCCATCTAGGAGTGGCACTGCAGTGTCAGACAGGATGGCACTTGAAAAAAATAGTCCCCAAACAGCACATGATGCAAAGAAAAAAAGAGGCGCAATGAGTTAGCTGTGTGACTAAGCTCAGCGACCCAAGTGGCCGACACAAACACCTGGCCCATCTAGGAGTGGCACTGCAGTGTCAGACAGGATGGCACTTCAAAAAAATAGTCCCCAAACAGCACATGATGCAAAGAAAAATGAAAGAAAAAAGAGGTGCAAGATGGAATTGTCCTTGGGCCCTCCCACCCACCCTTATGTTGTATAAACAGGACATGCACACTTTAACGAACCCATCATTTCAGCGACAGGGTCTGCCACACGACTGTGACTGAAATGACTGGTTGGTTTGGGCCCCCACCAAAAAAGAAGCAAACAATCTCTCCTTGCACAAACTGGCTCTACAGAGGCAAGATGTCCACCTCATCATCATCGTCCGATTCATCACCCCTTTCACTGTGTACATCCCCCTCCTCACAGATTATTAATTCGTCCCCACTGGAATCCACCATCTCAGGTCCCCGTGTACTTTCTGGAGGCAATTGCTGCTGGTGAATGTCTCCACGGAGGAATTGATTATAATTCATTTTAATGAACATCATCTCCACATTTTCTGGAAGTAACCTCGTACGCCGATTGCTGACAAGGTGAGCGGCGGCACTAAACACTCTTTCGGAGTACACACTGGAGGGAGGGCAACTTAGGTAGAATAAAGCCAGTTTCTGCAAGGGCCTCCAAATTGCCTCTTTTTCCTGCCAGTATACGTACGGACTGTCTGACGTGCCTACTTGGATGTGGTCACTCATATAATCCTCCACCATTCTTTCAATGGTGAGAGAATCATATGCAGTGACAGTAGACGACATGTCAGTAATCGTTGGCAGGTCCTTAAGTCCGGACCAGATGTCAGCACTCGCTCCAGACTGCCCTGCATCACCGCCAGCGGGTGGGCTCGGAATTCTTAGCCTTTTCCTCGCAGCCCCAGTTGCGGGAGAATGTGAAGGAGGAGCTGTTGACGGGTCACGTTCCGCTTGACTTGACAATTTTCTCACCAGCAGGTCTTTGAACTTCTGCAGACTTGTATCTGCCGGAAAGAGAGATACAACGTAGGTTTTAAATCTAGGATCGAGCACGGTGGCCAAAATGTAGTGCTCTGATTTCAACAGATTGACCACCCGTGAATCCTGGTTAAGCGAATGAAGGGCTCCATCCACAAGTCCCACATGCCTAGCGGAATCGCTCTGTTTTAGCTCCTCCTCCAATGTCTCCAGCTTCTTCTGCAAAAGCCTGATGAGGGGAATGACCTGACTCAGGCTGGCAGTGTCTGAACTGACTTCACGTGTGGCAAGTTCAAAGGGTTGCAGAACCTTGCACAACGTTGAAATCATTCTCCACTGCGCTTGAGACAGGTGCATTCCACCTCCTTTGCCTATATCGTGGCCAGATGTATAGGCTTGAATGGCCTTTTGCTGCTCCTCCATCCTCTGAAGCATATAGAGGGTTGAATTCCACCTCGTTACCACCTCTTGCTTCAGATGATGGCAGGGCAGGTTCAGGTATTTTTGGTGGTGCTCCAGTCTTCTGTACGCGGTGCCTGAACGCCGAAAGTGGCCCGCAATTCTTCGGGCCACCGCGGGCATCTCTTGCACGCCCCTGTCGTTTTTTAAATAATTCTGCACCACCAAATTCAAGGTATGTGCAAAACATGGGACGTGCTGGAATTTGCCCAGCTGTAATGCACGCACAATATTGCTGGCGTTGTCCGATGTCACAAATCCCCAGGAGAGTCCAATTGGGGTAAGCCATTCTGCGATGATCTTCCTCAGTTGCCGTAAGAGGTTTTCAGCTGTGTGCGTATTCTGGAAAGCGGTGATACAAAGCGTAGCCTGCCTAGGAACGAGTTGGCGTTTGCGAGATGCTGCTACTGGTGCCGCCGCTGCTGTTCTTGCAGTGGGAGGCAATACATCTACCCAGTGG